>NW_027440746.1:0-300000 GCF_031893055.1 Leptodactylus fuscus | reverse complement strand
GTTATTATAATATACAGTGCCCCTTATCATTATATAATGTCCTCTCTTATTATAATATACAGTGCCCCTTATATTATATAGTGTCCTCTCTTATTATAATGTACAGTGCCCCCTATCATTATATAATGTCCTCTCTTATTATAATATACAGTGCCCCTTATATTATATAGTGTCCTCTCTTATTATAATATACAGTGCCCCCTATCATTATATAGTGTCCATTGTTATTATAATATACAGTGCCCCTTATATTTTATAGTGTCCTCTCTAATTATAATATAAAGTGCCCCTATCATTATATAGTGTCCTCTATTATAATATACAGTGCTTCTTATATTATATAGTGTCCTCTCTTATTATAATATACAATGCCCCCTATCATTATATAGTGTCTATTGTTATTATAATATTCAGTGCCCCTTATATTATATAGTGTCCTCTCTTATTATAATATACAGTGCCCCTTATATTATATAGTGTCCTCTATTATTATAATATACCGTGCCCCCTATCATTATATAATGTCCTCTGATATAATATACAGTACCCCTTATATTATATAGTGTCCTCTCTTATTATAATGTACAGTGCCCCCTATCATTATATAATGTCCTCTCTTATTATAATATACAGTGCCCCTTATATTATATAGTGTCCTCTCTTATTATAATATACAGTGCCCCCTATCATTATATAGTTTCCTCTGTTATTATAATATACAGTGCCCCTTATATTATATAGTGTCCTCTCTTATTATAATATTCAGTGCCCCTTATAATATATAGTGTCCTCTCTTATTAAAATATACAGTGCCCCCTATCATTATATAATGTCCTCTCTTATTATAATATACAGTGCCCCTTATATTATATAGTGTCCTCTCTTATTATAATATACAGTGCCCCCTATCATGATATAGTGTCCATTGTTATTATAATATACAGTGCCTCTTATATTTTATTGTGTCCTCTCTTATTAAAATATACAGTGCCCCCTATCATTATATAATGTACTCTGTTATTATAATATACAGTGCCCCCTATCATTATATAATGCCCTCTGTTATTATAATATACAGTGCCCCCTATCATTAAATAGTTTCCTCTGTTATTATAATATACAGTGCCCCTTATATTATATAGTATCCTCTCTTATTATAATATACAGTGCCCCCTATCATTATATAGTTTCCTCTGTTATTATAATATACAGTGCCTCTTATATTATATAGTGTCCTCTCTTATTATAATATACAGTGCCCCTTATAATATATAGTGTCCTCTCTTATTATAATATACAGTGCCCCCTATCATTATATAGTTTCCTCTGTTATTATAATATACAGTGCACCTTATATTATATAATGTCCTCTCTTATTATAATATACAGTTCCCCCTATCCTTGTGTAGTGTCCTCTGTTACTATATTCTATAGTGCCCCTTATATTATATAGTGTCCTCTCTGATTATAATATACAGTGCCCCCTATCATTATATAGTTTCCTCTGTTATTATAATATACAGTGCCCCTTATATTATATAGAGTCCTCTCTTATTATAATATACAGTGCCCCCTATCATTTTGTAGTTTCCTCTGTTATTATATTCTACAGTGCCCCTTATAAAATATAGTGTTCTCTGTTATAATAATATACAGTTCTCCTTATATTATATAGTGTCATCTCTTATTATAATATACAGTGCCCCCTATCATTATATAATGTCCTCTGTTATTATAATATACAGTGCCGCCTATCATTATATAGTGTCCTCTGTTATTATAATATACAGTGCCCCTTTTATTATATAGTGTCCTCTCTTATTATAATATACAGTGCCCCTTATATTATATAGTGTCCTCTCCTATTATAATATACAGTGCCCCTTATATTATATAATGTCCTCTCTTATTATAATATACAGTGCCCCCTATCATTATATAGCGTCCTCTTTTATTATAATATACAGTGCCCCTTATATTGTATAGTGTCTGCTCTTATTGTAATATACAGTGCCCCCTATCATTATATAATGTCCTCTGTTATTATAATATACAGTGCCCCCTATCATTATATAATGTCCTCTCTTATGATAATATACAGTGCTCCTTATATTATATAGTGTCCTCTCTTATTATAATATACAGTGCCCCCTATCATTATTTAATGTCCTCTCTTATTATAATATACAGTGCCCCTTATATTATATAGTGTCCTCTCTTATTATAATATACAGTGCCCCTTATATTATATAGTGTCCTCTGTTATTATAATATACAGTGCCCCCTATCATGATATAGTGTCCATTGTTATTATAATATACAGTGCCTCTTATATTATAGTGTGTCCTCTCTTATTATAATATACAGTACCACCTATCATTGTATAGTGTCCTCTGTTATTATAATATACAGTGCCCCTTATATTATATAGTGTCCTCTCTTATTATAATATACAGTGCCCCTTATATTATATAGTGTCTTCTCTTATTATAATATACAGTGCCCCCTATCATTATATAGTGTCCTGTTTTATTATAAAATACAGTGCCCCTTATAGTATATAGTGTCCTCTCTTATTATAATATACAGTGCCCCTTATATTATATAGTGTCCTCTGTTATTATAATATACAGTGCCCCCTATCATTATATAATGTCCTCTGTTATTATAATATACAGTGCCCCCTATCATTATATAATGCCCTCTTTTATTATAATATACAGTGCCCCCTATCATTAAATAGTTTCCTCTGTTATTATAATATACAGTGCCCCTTATATTATATAGTATCCTCTCTTATTATAATATACAGTGCCCCTTATAATATATAGTGTCCTCTCTTATTATAATATACAGTGCCCCCTATCATTATATAGTTTCCTCTGTTATTATAATATACAGTTTCCCTTATATTATATATTGTCCTCTCTTATTATAATATACAGTTCCCCCTATCCTTGTGTAGTGTCCTCTGTTACTATATTCTATAGTGCCCCTTATATTATATAGTGTCCTCTCTTATTATAATATACAGTGCCCCCTATCATTATATAGTTTCCTCTGTTATTATAATATACAGTGCCCCTTATATTATATAGAGTCCTCTCTTATTATAATATACAGTGCCCCCTATCATTATATAGTTTCCTCTGTTATTATATTCTACAGTGCCCCTTATATAATATAGTGTTCTCTGTTATAATAATATACAGTTCCCCTTATATTATATAGTGTCCTCTCTTATTATAATATACAGTGCCTCCTATCATTATATAATGTCCTCTGTTATTATAATATACAGTGCCCCTTATATTATATAGTGTCGTCTCTTATTATAATATACAGTGCCCCCTATCATTATATAATGTCCTCTCTTATTATAATATACAGTGCCCCTTATATTATATAGTGTCCATTGTTATTATAATATACAGTGCCCCTTATATTTTATAGTGTCCTCTCTAATTATAATATAAAGTGCCCCTATCATTATATAGTGTCCTCTATTATAATATACAGTGCTTCTTATATTATATAGTGTCCTCTCTTATTATAATATACAATGCCCCCTATCATTATATAGTGTCTATTGTTATTATAATATTCAGTGCCCCTTATATTATATAGTGTCCTCTCTTATTATAATATACAGTGCCCCCTATCATTATACAATGTCCTCTGTTATTATAATATACAGTGCCCCTTATCATTATATAATGTCCTCTCTTATTATAATATACAGTGCCCCTTATATTATATAGTGTCCTCTCTTATTATAATGTACAGTGCCCCCTATCATTATATAATGTCCTCTCTTATTATAATATACAGTGCCCCTTATATTATATAGTGTCCTCTCTTATTATAATATACAGTGCCCCCTATCATTATATAGTGTCCATTGTTATTATAATATACAGTGCCCCTTATATTTTATAGTGTCCTCTCTAATTATAATATAAAGTGCCCCTATCATTATATAGTGTCCTCTATTATAATATACAGTGCTTCTTATATTATATAGTGTCCTCTCTTATTATAATATACAATGCCCCCTATCATTATATAGTGTCTATTGTTATTATAATATTCAGTGCCCCTTATATTATATAGTGTCCTCTCTTATTATAATATACAGTGCCCCTTATATTATATAGTGTCCTCTATTATTATAATATACCGTGCCCCCTATCATTATATAATGTCCTCTGATATAATATACAGTACCCCTTATATTATATAGTGTCCTCTCTTATTATAATGTACAGTGCCCCCTATCATTATATAATGTCCTCTCTTATTATAATATACAGTGCCCCTTATATTATATAGTGTCCTCTCTTATTATAATATACAGTGCCCCCTATCATTATATAGTTTCCTCTGTTATTATAATATACAGTGCCCCTTATATTATATAGTGTCCTCTCTTATTATAATATTCAGTGCCCCTTATAATATATAGTGTCCTCTCTTATTAAAATATACAGTGCCCCCTATCATTATATAATGTCCTCTCTTATTATAATATACAGTGCCCCTTATATTATATAGTGTCCTCTCTTATTATAATATACAGTGCCCCCTATCATGATATAGTGTCCATTGTTATTATAATATACAGTGCCTCTTATATTTTATTGTGTCCTCTCTTATTAAAATATACAGTGCCCCCTATCATTATATAATGTACTCTGTTATTATAATATACAGTGCCCCCTATCATTATATAATGCCCTCTGTTATTATAATATACAGTGCCCCCTATCATTAAATAGTTTCCTCTGTTATTATAATATACAGTGCCCCTTATATTATATAGTATCCTCTCTTATTATAATATACAGTGCCCCCTATCATTATATAGTTTCCTCTGTTATTATAATATACAGTGCCTCTTATATTATATAGTGTCCTCTCTTATTATAATATACAGTGCCCCTTATAATATATAGTGTCCTCTCTTATTATAATATACAGTGCCCCCTATCATTATATAGTTTCCTCTGTTATTATAATATACAGTGCACCTTATATTATATAATGTCCTCTCTTATTATAATATACAGTTCCCCCTATCCTTGTGTAGTGTCCTCTGTTACTATATTCTATAGTGCCCCTTATATTATATAGTGTCCTCTCTGATTATAATATACAGTGCCCCCTATCATTATATAGTTTCCTCTGTTATTATATTCTACAGTGCCCCTTATAAAATATAGTGTTCTCTGTTATAATAATATACAGTTCTCCTTATATTATATAGTGTCATCTCTTATTATAATATACAGTGCCCCCTATCATTATATAATGTCCTCTGTTATTATAATATACAGTGCCGCCTATCATTATATAGTGTCCTCTGTTATTATAATATACAGTGCCCCTTTTATTATATAGTGTCCTCTCTTATTATAATATACAGTGCCCCTTATATTATATAGTGTCCTCTCCTATTATAATATACAGTGCCCCTTATATTATATAATGTCCTCTCTTATTATAATATACAGTGCCCCCTATCATTATATAGCGTCCTCTTTTATTATAATATACAGTGCCCCTTATATTGTATAGTGTCTGCTCTTATTGTAATATACAGTGCCCCCTATCATTATATAATGTCCTCTGTTATTATAATATACAGTGCCCCCTATCATTATATAATGTCCTCTCTTATGATAATATACAGTGCTCCTTATATTATATAGTGTCCTATCTTATTATAATATACAGTGCCCCCTATCATTATTTAATGTCCTCTCTTATTATAATATACAGTGCCCCTTATATTATATAGTGTCCTCTCTTATTATAATATACAGTGCCCCTTATATTATATAGTGTCCTCTGTTATTATAATATACAGTGCCCCCTATCATGATATAGTGTCCATTGTTATTATAATATACAGTGCCTCTTATATTATAGTGTGTCCTCTCTTATTATAATATACAGTACCACCTATCATTGTATAGTGTCCTCTGTTATTATAATATACAGTGCCCCTTATATTATATAGTGTCCTCTCTTATTATAATATACAGTGCCCCTTATATTATATAGTGTCTTCTCTTATTATAATATACAGTGCCCCCTATCATTATATAGTGTCCTGTTTTATTATAAAATACAGTGCCCCTTATAGTATATAGTGTCCTCTCTTATTATAATATACAGTGCCCCTTATATTATATAGTGTCCTCTGTTATTATAATATACAGTGCCCCCTATCATTATATAATGTCCTCTGTTATTATAATATACAGTGCCCCCTATCATTATATAATGCCCTCTTTTATTATAATATACAGTGCCCCCTATCATTAAATAGTTTCCTCTGTTATTATAATATACAGTGCCCCTTATATTATATAGTATCCTCTCTTATTATAATATACAGTGCCCCTTATAATATATAGTGTCCTCTCTTATTATAATATACAGTGCCCCCTATCATTATATAGTTTCCTCTGTTATTATAATATACAGTTTCCCTTATATTATATATTGTCCTCTCTTATTATAATATACAGTTCCCCCTATCCTTGTGTAGTGTCCTCTGTTACTATATTCTATAGTGCCCCTTATATTATATAGTGTCCTCTCTTATTATAATATACAGTGCCCCCTATCATTATATAGTTTCCTCTGTTATTATAATATACAGTGCCCCTTATATTATATAGAGTCCTCTCTTATTATAATATACAGTGCCCCCTATCATTATATAGTTTCCTCTGTTATTATATTCTACAGTGCCCCTTATATAATATAGTGTTCTCTGTTATAATAATATACAGTTCCCCTTATATTATATAGTGTCCTCTCTTATTATAATATACAGTGCCTCCTATCATTATATAATGTCCTCTGTTATTATAATATACAGTGCCCCTTATATTATATAGTGTCGTCTCTTATTATAATATACAGTGCCCCCTATCATTATATAATGTCCTCTCTTATTATAATATACAGTGCCCCTTATATTATATAGTGTCCATTGTTATTATAATATACAGTGCCCCTTATATTTTATAGTGTCCTCTCTAATTATAATATAAAGTGCCCCTATCATTATATAGTGTCCTCTATTATAATATACAGTGCTTCTTATATTATATAGTGTCCTCTCTTATTATAATATACAATGCCCCCTATCATTATATAGTGTCTATTGTTATTATAATATTCAGTGCCCCTTATATTATATAGTGTCCTCTCTTATTATAATATACAGTGCCCCCTATCATTATACAATGTCCTCTGTTATTATAATATACAGTGCCCCTTATCATTATATAATGTCCTCTCTTATTATAATATACAGTGCCCCTTATATTATATAGTGTCCTCTCTTATTATAATGTACAGTGCCCCCTATCATTATATAATGTCCTCTCTTATTATAATATACAGTGCCCCTTATATTATATAGTGTCCTCTCTTATTATAATATACAGTGCCCCCTATCATTATATAGTGTCCATTGTTATTATAATATACAGTGCCCCTTATATTTTATAGTGTCCTCTCTAATTATAATATAAAGTGCCCCTATCATTATATAGTGTCCTCTATTATAATATACAGTGCTTCTTATATTATATAGTGTCCTCTCTTATTATAATATACAATGCCCCCTATCATTATATAGTGTCTATTGTTATTATAATATTCAGTGCCCCTTATATTATATAGTGTCCTCTCTTATTATAATATACAGTGCCCCTTATATTATATAGTGTCCTCTATTATTATAATATACCGTGCCCCCTATCATTATATAATGTCCTCTGATATAATATACAGTACCCCTTATATTATATAGTGTCCTCTCTTATTATAATGTACAGTGCCCCCTATCATTATATAATGTCCTCTCTTATTATAATATACAGTGCCCCTTATATTATATAGTGTCCTCTCTTATTATAATATACAGTGCCCCCTATCATTATATAGTTTCCTCTGTTATTATAATATACAGTGCCCCTTATATTATATAGTGTCCTCTCTTATTATAATATTCAGTGCCCCTTATAATATATAGTGTCCTCTCTTATTAAAATATACAGTGCCCCCTATCATTATATAATGTCCTCTCTTATTATAATATACAGTGCCCCTTATATTATATAGTGTCCTCTCTTATTATAATATACAGTGCCCCCTATCATGATATAGTGTCCATTGTTATTATAATATACAGTGCCTCTTATATTTTATTGTGTCCTCTCTTATTAAAATATACAGTGCCCCCTATCATTATATAATGTACTCTGTTATTATAATATACAGTGCCCCCTATCATTATATAATGCCCTCTGTTATTATAATATACAGTGCCCCCTATCATTAAATAGTTTCCTCTGTTATTATAATATACAGTGCCCCTTATATTATATAGTATCCTCTCTTATTATAATATACAGTGCCCCCTATCATTATATAGTTTCCTCTGTTATTATAATATACAGTGCCTCTTATATTATATAGTGTCCTCTCTTATTATAATATACAGTGCCCCTTATAATATATAGTGTCCTCTCTTATTATAATATACAGTGCCCCCTATCATTATATAGTTTCCTCTGTTATTATAATATACAGTGCACCTTATATTATATAATGTCCTCTCTTATTATAATATACAGTTCCCCCTATCCTTGTGTAGTGTCCTCTGTTACTATATTCTATAGTGCCCCTTATATTATATAGTGTCCTCTCTGATTATAATATACAGTGCCCCCTATCATTATATAGTTTCCTCTGTTATTATAATATACAGTGCCCCTTATATTATATAGAGTCCTCTCTTATTATAATATACAGTGCCCCCTATCATTTTGTAGTTTCCTCTGTTATTATATTCTACAGTGCCCCTTATAAAATATAGTGTTCTCTGTTATAATAATATACAGTTCTCCTTATATTATATAGTGTCATCTCTTATTATAATATACAGTGCCTCCTATCATTATATAATGTCCTCTCTTATTATAATATACAGTGCCCCCTATCATTATATAAAGTCCTCTTTTATTATAATATACAGTGCCCCTTATATTATATAGTGTCCTCTCTTATTATAATATACAGTGCCACCTATCATTATATAGTGTCCATTGTTATTATAATATACAGTGCCCCTTATATTTTATTGTGTCCTCTCTTATTATAATATACAGTGCCACCTATCATTGTATAGTGTCCTCTGTTATTATATTCTACAGTGCCCCTTATATTATATAGTGTCCTCTCTTATTATAATATACAGTGCCCCAAATCATTATATAATGTCCTCTGTTATTATAAAATACAGTGTCCCCTATCATTATATAATGTCCTCTGTTATTATAATATACAGTGCCCCCTATCATTATATAATGTCCTCTGTTTTTATAATATACAGTGTCCCTTATATTATATAGTGTCCTCTCTTATTATAATAATCCGTGCCCCTATCATTATATAATGTCCCCTGTTATTATAATTTACAGTACCCCTTATATTATATAGTGTCCTCTCTTATTATAATATACAGTTACCCCCTATCATTAAATAATGTCCTCTGTAATTATAATATACAGTGCCCCCTATCATTATATAGTGTCCTCTTTTATTATAATATACAGTGCCCCCTATCATTATATAATGTCCTCTGTTATTATAATATACAGTGCCCCCTATCATTATATAGTGTCCTCTCTTATTATAATATACAGTGCCCCCTATCATTATATAATGTCCTCTGTTATTATAATATACAGTGCCCCCTATCATTATATAGTGTCCTCTGTTATTATAATATACAGTGCCCCTTATATTATATAGTGTCCTCTCTTATTATAAAATAGAGTGCCCCCTATCATTATATAGTGTCCTCTCTTATTATAATATACAGTGCCCCCTATCATTATATACTGTCCTCTCTTATTATAATATACAGTGCCCCCTATCATTATATAATGTCCTCTCTTATTATAATATACAGTGCCCCTTATATTATATAGTGTCCTCTCTTATTATAATATACAGTGCCCCCTATCATTATATAGTTTCCTCTGTTATTATAATATACAGTGCCCCTTATATTATATAGAGTCCTCTCTTATTATAATATACAGTGCCCCCTATCATTATATAGTTTCCTCTGTTATTATATTCTACAGTGCCCCTTATATAATATAGTGTTCTCTGTTATAATAATATACAGTTCCCCTTATATTATATAGTGTCCTCTCTTATTATAATATACAGTGCCTCCTATCATTATATAATGTCCTCTGTTATTATAATATACAGTGCCCCTTATATTATATAGTGTTGTCTCTTATTATAATATACAGTGCCCTTTATATTATATAGTGTCCTATCTTAGTATAATATACAGTGCCCCTTATATTTTATAGTGTCCTCTCTAATTATAATATAAAGTGCCCCTATCATTATATAGTGTCCTCTATTATAATATACAGTGCTTCTTATATTATATAGTGTCCTCTCTTATTATAATATACAATGCCCCCTATCATTATATAGTGTCTATTGTTATTATAATATTCAGTGCCCCTTATATTATATAGTGTCCTCTCTTATTATAATATACAGTGCCCCTTATCATTATATAATGTCCTCTCTTATTATAATATACAGTGCCCCTTATATTATATAGTGTCCTCTCTTATTATAATGTACAGTGCCCCCTATCATTATATAATGTCCTCTCTTATTATAATATACAGTGCCCCTTATATTATATAGTGCCCTCTCTTATTATAATATACAGTGCCCCCTATCATTATATAGTGTCCATTGTTATTATAATATACAGTGCCCCTTATATTTTATAGTGTCCTCTCTAATTATAATATAAAGTGCCCCTATCATTATATAGTGTCCTCTATTATAATATACAGTGCTTCTTATATTATATAGTGTCCTCTCTTATTATAATATACAATGCCCCCTATCATTATATAGTGTCTATTGTTATTATAATATTCAGTGCCCCTTATATTATATAGTGTCCTCTCTTTTTATAATATACAGTGCCCCTTATATTATATAGTGTCCTCTATTATTATAATATACCGTGCCCCCTATCATTATATAATGTCCTCTGTTATAATATACAGTACCCCTTATATTATATAGTGTCCTCTCTTATTATAATGTACAGTGCCCCCTATCATTATATAATGTCCTCTCTTATTATAATATACAGTGCCCCTTATATTATTTAGTGTCCTCTCTTATTATAATATACAGTGCCCCCTATCATTATATAGTTTCCTCTGTTATTATAATATACAGTGCCCCTTATATTATATAGTGTCCTCTCTTATTATAATATTCAGTGCCCCTTATAATATATAGTGTCCTCTCTTATTAAAATATACAGTGCCCCCTATCATTATATAATGTCCTCTCTTATTATAATATACAGTGCCCCCTATCATGATATAGTGTCCATTGTTATTATAATATACAGTGCCTCTTATATTTTATTGTGTCCTCTCTTATTAAAATATACAGTGCCCCCCTATCATTATATAGTGTCATCTTTTATTATAATATACAGTGCCCCTTATATTATATAGTGTCCTCTCTTATTATAATATACAGTGCCCCTTATATTATATAGTGTCCTCTCTTATTATAATATACAGTGCCCCCTATATTATATAGTGTCCTCTGTTATTATAATATACAGTGCCCCCTATCATTATATAATGTACTCTGTTATTATAATATACAGTGCCCCCTATCATTATATAATGCCCTCTGTTATTATAATATACAGTGCCCCTTATATTATATAGTATCCTCTCTTATTATAATATACAGTGCCCCCTATCATTAAATAGTTTCCTCTGTTATTATAATATACAGTGCCCCTTATATTATATAGTATCCTCTCTTATTATAATATACAGTGCCCCCTATCATTATATAGTTTCCTCTGTTATTATAATATACAGTGCCTCTTATATTATATAGTGTCCTCTCTTATTATAATATACAGTGCCCCTTATAATATATAGTGTCCTCTCTTATTATAATATACAGTGTCCCCTATCATTATATAGTTTCCTCTGTTATTATAATATACAGTGCACCTTATATTATATAATGTCCTCTCTTATTATAATATACAGTTCCCCCTATCCTTGTGTAGTGTCCTCTGTTACTATATTCTATAGTGCCCCTTATATTATATAGTGTCCTCTCTTATTATAATATACAGTGCCCCCTATCATTATATAGTTTCCTCTGTTATTATAATATACAGTGCCCCTTATATTATATAGAGTCCTCTCTTATTATAATATACAGTGCCCCCTATCATTGTGTAGTTTCCTCTGTTATTATATTCTACAGTGCCCCTTATAAAATATAGTGTTCTCTGTTATAATAATATACAGTTCTCCTTATATTATATAGTGTCCTCTCTTATTATAATATACAGTGCCTCCTATCATTATATAATGTCCTCTGTTATTATAATATACAGTGCCCCTTATATTATATAGTGTCGTCTCTTATTATAATATACAGTGCCCCTTATATTATATAGTGTCCTATCTTATTATAAAATACAGTGCCCCCTATCATTATATAGTGTCCATTGTTATTATAATATACAGTGCCCCTATCATTATATAGTGTCCTCTATTATTATAATATACAGTGCTTCTTATATTATATAGTGTCCTCTCTTATTATAATATACAGTGCCCCCTATCATTATACAATGTCCTCTGTTATTATAATATACATTGCCCCTTATCATTATATAATGTCCTCTCTTATTATAATATACAGTGCCCCTTATATTATATAGTGTCCTCTCTTATTATAATATACAGTGCCCCCTATCATTATATAGTGTCCTCTCTTATTATAATATACAGTGCCCCCTATCATTATATAGTGTCCTCTGTTATTATAATATACAGTGCCCCTTATATTATAAAGTGTCCTCTATTATTATAATATACCGTGCCCCCTATCATTATATAATGTCATCTGTTATAATATACAGTGCCCCTTATATTATATAGTGTCCTCTCTTATTATAATGTACAGTGCCCCCTATCATTATATAATGTCCTCTCTTATTATAATATACAGTGCCCCTTATATTATATAGTGTCCTCTCTTATTATAATATACAGTGCCCCCTATCATTATATAGTTTCCTCTGTTATTATAATATACAGTGCCCCTTATATTATGTAGTGTCCTCTCTTATTATAATATACAGTGCCCCTTATAATATATAGTGTCCTCTCTTATTAAAATATACAGTGCCCCTTTTATTATATAGTGTCCTCTCTTATTATAATATACAGTGCCCCCTATCATGATATAGTGTCCATTGTTATTATAATATACAGTGCCTCTTATATTTTATTGTGTCCTCTCTTATTAAAATATACAGTGCCCCCCTATCATTATATAGTGTCCTCTTTTATTATAATATACAGTGCCCCTTATATTATATAGTGTCCTCTCTTATTATAATATACAGTGCCCCTTATATTATATAGTGTCCTCTCTTATTATAATATACAGTGCCCCTTATATTATTTAGTGTCCTCTGTTATTATAATATACAGTGCCCCCTATCATTATATAATGTACTCTGTTATTATAATATACAGTGCCCCCTATCATTATATAATGCCCTCTGTTATTATAATATACAGTGCCCCCTATCATTAAATAGTTTCCTCTGTTATTATAATATACAGTGCCCCTTATATTATATAGTATCCTCTCTTATTATAATATACAGTGCCCCCTATCATTATATAGTTTCCTCTGCTATTATAATATACAGTGCCCCTTATATTATATAGTGTCCTCTCTTATTATAATATACAGTGCCCCTTATAATATATAGTGTCCTCTCTTATTATAATATACAGTGCCCCCTATCATTATATAGTTTCCTCTGTTATTATAATATACAGTGCACCTTATATTATATAGTGTCCTCTCTTATTATAATATACAGTTCCCCCTATCCTTGTGTAGTGTCCTCTGTTACTATATTCTATAGTGCCCCTTATATTATATAGTGTCCTCTCTTATTATAATATACAGTGCCCCCTATCATTATATAGTTTCCTCTGTTATTATAATATACAGTGCCCCTTATATTATATAGAGTCCTCTCTTATTATAATATACAGTGCCCCCTATCATTGTGTAGTGTCCTCTGTTATTATATTCTACAGTGCCCATTATATAATATAGTGTTCTCTGTTATAATAATATACAGTTCCCCTTATATTATATAGTGTCCTCTCTTATTATAATATACAGTGCCTCCTATCATTATATAGTGTCCTCTATTATTGTAATATACAGTGCTTCTTATATTATATAGTGTCCTCTATTATTATAATATACAGTGCCCCTTATATTATATAGTGTCCTCTCTTATTATAATATACAGTGCCCCCTATCATTATACAATGTCTTCTGTTATTATAATATACAGTGCCCCTTATCATTATATAATGTCCTCTCTTATTATAATATATAGTGCCCCTTATATTATATAGTGCCCTCTCTTATTATAATATACAGTGCCCCCTATCATTATGTAGTGTCCTCTGTTATTATAATATACAGTGCCCCTTATATTATATAGTGTCCTCTATTATTATAATATACAGTACCCCCTATATTATATAGTGTCCTCTCTTATTATATTATACACTGCCCCCTATCATTATATAATGTCATCTGTCATTATAATATACAGTGCCCCTATCATTATATAATGTCCTTTGTTATTATAATATGAAGTGCACCTTATATTATATAGTGTCCTCTCTTATTATAATATACAGTGTCCCTTATCATTATATAATGTACTCTGTTATTATAATATACAGTGCCCCTTATATTATATAGTGTCCTCTCTTATTATAATATACAGTGCCACGTATCATTATATAATGTTCTCTGCTATTATAATATACAGTGCCCCCTATCATTGTATAATGTCCTCTCTTATTATAATATACAGTGCACCTTATATTATATAGTGTCCTCTCTTATTATAATATACAGCGCCCCCTATCATTATATAGTGTCCATTGTTATTATAATATACAGTGCCCCTATCATTATATAGTGTCCTCTTTTATTATAATATACAGTGCCCCTTATATTATATAGTGTCCTCTCTTATTATAATATACAGTGCCCCTTATATTATATAGTGTCTTCTCTTATTATAATATACAGTTCCCCCCTATCATTAAATAATGTCCTCTGTAATTATAATATACAGTGCCCCCTATCATTATATAATGTCCTCTGTTATTATAATATACAGTGCCCCCTATCATTATATAATGTCCTCTGTTATTATAATATACAGTGCCCCATATCATTATATAATGTCCTCTGTTATTATAATATACAGTGCCCCCTATCATTATATAATGTCCTCTGTTATTATAATATACAGGGCCCCTTATATTATATAGTGTCCTCTCTTAGTATAATATACAGTTTCCCTTATATTATATAGTGTCCTCTCTTATTATAATATACAGTGACCCTTATATTATATAGTGTCCTCTATTATTATAATATACAGTGCCCCCTATCATTATATAATGTCCTCTGTTATTATAATATACAGTGCCGCCTATCATTATATAGTGTCCTCTGTTATTATAATATACAGTGCCCCTTTTATTATATAGTGTCCTCTCTTATTATAATATACAGTGCCCCTTATAGTATATAGTGTCCTCTCCTATTATAATATACAGTGCCCCTTATATTATATAATGTCCTCTCTTATTATAATATACAGTGCCCCCTATCATTTTATAGCGTCCTCTTTTATTATAATATACAGTGCCCCTTATATTGTATAGTGTCTGCTCTTATTGTAATATACAGTGCCCCTTATCATTATATAATGTCCTCTGTTATTATAATATACAGTGCCCCTATCATTATATAATGTCCTCTCTTATGATAATATACAGTGCCCCTTATATTATATAGTGTCCTCTCTTATTATAATATACAGTGCCCCCTATCATTATTTAATGTCCTCTCTTATTATAATATACAGTGCCCCTTATATTATATAGTGTCCTCTCTTATTATAATATACAGTGCCCCTTATATTATATAGTGTCCTCTGTTATTATAATATACAGTGCCCCCTATCATGATATAGTGTCCATTGTTATTATAATATACAGTGCCTCTTATATTATATTGTGTCCTCTCTTATTATAATATACAGTACCACCTATCATTGTATAGTGTCCTCTGTTATTATAATATACAGTGCCCCTTATATTATATAGTGTCCTCTCTTATTATAATATACAGTGCCCCTTATATTATATAGTGTCTTCTCTTATTATAATATACAGTGCCCCCCTATCATTATATAGTGTCCTCTTTTATTATAATATACAGTGCCCCTTATAGTATATAGTGTCCTCTCTTATTATAATATACAGTGCCCCTTATATTATATAGTGTCCTCTGTTATTATAATATACAGTGCCCCCTATCATTATATAATGTCCTCTGTTATTATAATATACATTGCCCCCTATCATTATATAATGCCCTCTTTTATTATAATATACAGTGCCCCCTATCATTAAATAGTTTCCTCTGTTATTATAATATACAGTGCCCCTTATATTATATAGTATCCTCTCTTATTATAATATACAGTGCCCCTTATAATATATAGTGTCCTCTCTTATTATAATATACAGTGCCCCCTATCATTATATAGTTTCCTCTGTTATTATAATATACAGTTTCCCTTATATTATATATTGTCCTCTCTTATTATAATATACAGTTCCCCCTATCCTTCTGTAGTGTCCTCTGTTACTATTTTCTATAGTGCCCCTTATATTATATAGTGTCCTCTCTTATTATAATATACAGTGCCCCCTATCATTATATAGTTTCCTCTGTTATTATAATATACAGTGCCCCTTATATTATATAGAGTCCTCTCTTATTATAATATACAGTGCCCCCTATCATTATATAGTTTCCTCTGTTATTATATTCTACAGTGCCCCTTATATAATATAGTGTTCTTTGTTATAATAATAAACAGTTCCCCTTAAATTATATAGTGTCCTCTCTTATTATAATATACAGTGCCTCCTATCATTATATAATGTCCTCTGTTATTATAATATACAGTGCCCCTTATATTATATAGTGTCGTCTCTTATTATAATATACAGTGCCCTTTATATTATATAGTGTCCTATCTTATTATAAAATACAGTGCCCCCTATCATTATATAGTGTCCATTGTTATTATAATATACAGTGCCCCTTATATTTTATAGTGTCCTCTCTAATTATAATATAAAGTGCCCCTATCATTATATAGTGTCCTCTATTATAATATACAGTGCTTCTTATATTATATAGTGTCCTCTCTTATTATAATATACAATGCCCCCTATCATTATATAGTGTCTATTGTTATTATAATATTCAGTGCCCCTTATATTATATAGTGTCCTCTCTTATTATAATATACAGTGCCCCCTATCATTATACAATGTCCTCTGTTATTATAATATACAGTGCCCCTTATCATTATATAATGTCCTCTCTTATTATAATATACAGTGCCCCTTATATTATATAGTGTCCTCTCTTATTATAATGTACAGTGCCCCCTATCATTATATAATGTCCTCTCTTATTATAATATACAGTGCCCCTTATATTATATAGTGTCCTCTCTTATTATAATATACAGTGCCCCCTATCATTATATAGTGTCCATTGTTATTATAATATACAGTGCCCCTTATATTTTATAGTGTCCTCTCTAATTATAATATAAAGTGCCCCTATCATTATATAGTGTCCTCTATTATAATATACAGTGCTTCTTATATTATATAGTGTCCTCTCTTATTATAATATACAATGCCCCCTATCATTATATAGTGTCTATTGTTATTATAATATTCAGTGCCCCTTATATTATATAGTGTCCTCTCTTATTATAATATACAGTGCCCCTTATATTATATAGTGTCCTCTATTATTATAATATACCGTGCCCCCTATCATTATATAATGTCCTCTGTTATAATATACAGTACCCCTTATATTATATAGTGTCCTCTCTTATTATAATGTACAGTGCCCCCTATCATTATATAATGTCCTCTCTTATTATAATATACAGTGCCCCTTATATTATATAGTGTCCTCTCTTATTATAATATACAGTGCCCCCTATCATTATATAGTTTCCTCTGTTATTATAATATACAGTGCCTCTTATATTATATAGTGTCCTCTCTTATTATAATATACAGTGCCCCTTATAATATATAGTGTCCTCTCTTATTATAATATACAGTGCCCCCTATCATTATATAGTTTCCTCTGTTATTATAATATACAGTGCCTCTTATATTATATAGTGTCCTCTCTTATTATAATATACAGTGCACCTTATATTATATAATGTCCTCTCTTATTATAACATACAGTTCCCCCTATCCTTGTGTAGTGTCCTCTGTTACTATATTCTATAGTGCCCCTTATATTATATAGTGTCCTCTCTTATTATAATATACAGTGCCCCCTATCATTATATAGTTTCCTCTGTTATTATAATATACAGTGCCTCTTATATTATATAGTGTCCTCTCTTATTATAATATACAGTGCCCCTTATAATATATAGTGTCCTCTCTTATTATAATATACAGTGCCCCCTATCATTATATAGTTTCCTCTGTTATTATAATATACAGTGCCTCTTATATTATATAGTGTCCTCTCTTATTATAATATACAGTGCACCTTATATTATATAATGTCCTCTCTTATTATAACATACAGTTCCCCCTATCCTTGTGTAGTGTCCTCTGTTACTATATTCTATTATTATATATATTCTATTATTATAATATACAGTGCCCCCTATCATTATATAGTTTCCTCTGTTATTATAATATACAGTGCCTCTTATATTATATAGTGTCCTCTCTTATTATAATATACAGTGCCCCCTATCATTATATAGTTTCCTCTGTTATTATAATATACAGTGCCCCTTATATTATATAGAGTCCTCTCTTATTATAATATACAGTTCCCCCTATCATTGTGTAGTTTCCTCTGTTATTATATTCTACAGTGCCCCTTATATTATATAGTGTCGTCTCTTATTATAATATACAGTGCCCCTTATATTATATAGTGTCCTATCTTATTATAAAATACAGTGCCCCCTATCATTATATAGTGTTCATTGTTATTATAATATACAGTGCCCCTATCATTATATAGTGTCCTCTATTATTATAATATACAGTGCTTCTTATATTATATAGTGTCCTCTCTTATTATAATATACAGTGCCCCCTATCATTATACAATGTCCTCTGTTATTATAATATACATTGCCCCTTATCATTATATAATGTCCTCTCTTATTATAATATACAGTGCCCCTTATATTATATAGTGTCCTCTCTTATTATAATATACAGTGCCCCCTATCATTATACAATGTCCTCTGTTATTATAATATACATTGCCCCTTATCATTATATAATGTCCTCTCTTATTATAATATACAGTGCCCCTTATATTATATAGTGTCCTCTCTTATTATAATATACAGTTCCCCCTATCCTTGTGTAGTGTCCTCTGTTACTATATTCTATTGTGCCCCTCATATTATATAGTGTCCTCTCTTATTATAATATACAGTGCCCCCTATCATTATATAGTGTCCTCTGTTATTATAATATACAGTGCCCCTTATATTATAAAGTGTCCTCTATTATTATAATATACCGTGCCCCCTATCATTATATAATGTCATCTGTTATAATATACAGTGCCCCTTATATTATATAGTGTCCTCTCTTTTTATAATGTACAGTGCCCCTTATATTATATAGTGTCCTCTCTTATTATAATATACAGTGCCCCCTATCATTATATAGTTTCCTCTGTTATTATAATATACAGTGCCCCTTATATTATATAGTGTCCTCTCTTATTATAATATACAGTGCCCCTTATAATATATAGTGTCCTCTCTTATTAAAATATACAGTGCCCCTTATATTATATAGTGTCCTCTCTTATTATAATATACAGTGCCCCCTATCATGATATAGTGTCCATTGTTATTATAATATACAGTGCCTCTTATATTTTATTGTGTCCTCTCTTATTAAAATATACAGTGCCCCCCTATCATTATATAGTGTCCTCTTTTATTATAATATACAGTGCCCCTTATATTATATAGTGTCCTCTCTTATTATAATATACAGTGCCCCTTATATTATATAGTGTCCTCTCTTATTATAATATACAGTGCCCCTTATATTATATAGTGTCCTCTGTTATTATAATATACAGTGCCCCCTATCATTATATAATGTACTCTGTTATTATAATATACAGTGCCCCCTATCATTATATAATGCCCTCTGTTATTATAATATACAGTGCCCCCTATCATTAAATAGTTTCCTCTGTTATTATAATATACAGTGCCCCCTATCATTATATAGTTTCCTCTGCTATTATAATATACAGTGCCCCTTATATTATATAATGTCCTCTCTTATTATAATATATAGTGCCCCTTATATTATATAGTGTCCTCTCTTATTATAATATACAGTGCCCCCTATCATTATGAAGTGTCCTCTGTTATTATAATATACAGTGCCCCTTATATTATATAGTGTCCTCTCTTATTATAATATACAGTGCCCCCTATCATTATATAGTTTCCTCTGTTATTATAATATACAGTGCCCCTTATATTATATAGTGTCCTCTCTTATTATAATATACAGTGCCCCTTATAATATATAGTGTCCTCTCTTATTAAAATATACAGAGCCCCCTATCATTATATAATGTCCTCTCTTATTATAATATACAGTGCCCCTTATATTATATAGTGTCCTCTCTTATTATAATATACAGTGCCCCTTATATTATATAGTGTCCTCTCTTATTATAATATACAGTGCCCCCTATATTATATAGTGTACTCTGTTATTATAATATACAGTGCCCCCTATCATTATATAATGTACTCTGTTATTATAATATACAGTGCCCCCTATCATTATATAATGCCCTCTGTTATTATAATATACAGTGCCCCCTATCATTAAATAGTTTCCTCTGTTATTATAATATACAGTGCCCCTTATATTATATAGTATCCTCTCTTATTATAATATACAGTGCCCCCTATCATTATATAGTTTCCTCTGTTATTATAATATACAGTGCCTCTTATATTATATAGTGTCCTCTCTTATTATAATATACAGTGCCCCTTATAATATATAGTGTCCTCTCTTATTATAATATACAGTGCCCCCTATCATTATATAGTTTCCTCTGTTATTATAATATACAGTGCACCTTATATTATATAATGTCCTCTCTTATTATAATATACAGTTCCCCCTATCCTCGTGTAGTGTCCTCTGTTACTATATTCTATAGTGCCCCTTATATTATATAGTGTCCTCTCTTATTATAATATACAGTGCCCCCTATCATTATATAGTTTCCTCTGTTATTATAATATACAGTGCCCCTTATATTATATAGAGTCCTCTCTTATTATAATATACAGTGCCCCCTATCATTGTGTAGTTTCCTCTGTTATTATATTCTACAGTGCCCCTTATAAAATATAGTGTTCTCTGTTATAATAATATACAGTTCTCCTGATATTATATAGTGTCCTCTCTTATTATAATATACAGTGCCTCCTATCATTATATAATGTCCTCTGTTATTATAATATACAGTGCCCCTTATATTATATAGTGTCGTCTCTTATTATAATATACAGTGCCCCTTATATTATATAGTGTCCTATCTTATTATAAAATACAGTGCCCCCTATCATTATATAGTGTCCATTGTTATTATAATATACAGTGCCCCTATCATTATATAGTGTCCTCTATTATTATAATATACAGTGCTTCTTATATTATATAGTGTCCTTTCTTATTATAATATACAGTGCCCCCTATCATTATACAATGTTCTCTGTTATTATAATATACATTGCCCCTTATCATTATATAATGTCCTCTCTTATTATAATATACAGTGCCCCTTATATTATATAGTGTCCTCTCTTATTATAATATACAGTGCCCCCTATCATTATATAGTGTCCTCTCTTATTATAATATACAGTGCCCCCTATCATTATATAGTGTCCTCTGTTATTATAATATACAGTGCCCCTTATATTATAAAGTGTCCTCTATTATTATAATATACCGTGCCCCCTATCATTATATAATGTCATCTGTTATAATATACAGTGCCCCTTATATTATATAGTGTCCTCTCTTATTATAATGTACAGTGCCCCTTATATTATATAGTGTCCTCTCTTATTATAATATACAGTGCCCCCTATCATTATATAGTTTCCTCTGTTATTATAATATACAGTGCCCCTTATATTATATAGTGTCCTCTCTTATTATAATATACAGTGCCCCTTATAATATATAGTGTCCTCTCTTATTAAAATATACAGTACCCCTTATATTATATAGTGTCCTCTCTTATTATAATATACAGTGCCCCCTATCATGATATAGTGTCCATTGTTATTATAATATACAGTGCCTCTTATATTTTATTGTGTCCTCTCTTATTAAAATATACAGTGCCCCCTATCATTATATAGTGTCTTCTATTATTATAATATACAGTGCCCCTTATATTATATAGTGTCCTCTCTTATTATAATATACAGTGCCCCTTATATTATATAGTGTCCTCTCTTATTATAATATACAGTGCCCCTTATATTAAATAGTGTCCTCTGTTATTATAATATACAGTGCCCCCTATCATTATATAATGCCCTCTGTTATTATAATATACAGTGCCCCCTATCATTAAATAGTTTCCTCTGTTATTATAATATACAGTGCCCCTTATATTATATAGTATCCTCTCTTATTATAATATACAGTGCCCCCTATCATTATATAGTTTCCTCTGCTATTATAATATACAGTGCCCCTTATATTATATAGTGTCCTCTCTTATTATAATATACAGTGCCCCTTATAATATATAGTGTCCTCTCTTATTATAATATACAGTGCCCCCTATCATTATATAGTTTCCTCTGTTATTATAATATACAGTGCACCTTATATTATATAGTGTCCTCTCTTATTATAATATACAGTTCCCCCTATCCTTGTGTAGTGTCCTCTGTTACTATATTCTATAGTGCCCCTTATATTATATAGTGTCCTCTCTTATTATAATATACAGTGCCCCCTATCATTATATAGTTTCCTCTGTTATTATAATATACAGTGCCCCTTATATTATATAGAGTCCTCTCTTATTATAATATACAGTGCCCCCTATCATTGTGTAGTGTCCTCTGTTATTATATTCTACAGTGCCCATTATATAATATAGTGTTCTCTGTTATAATAATATACAGTTCCCCTTTTATTATATAGTGTCCTCTCTTATTATAATATACAGTGCCTCCTATCATTATATAGTGTCCTCTATTATTATAATATACAGTGCCCCTTATACTATATAGTGTCCTCTCTTATTATAATATACAGTGCCCCCTATCATTATACAATGTCTTCTGTTATTATAATATACAGTGCCCCTTATCATTATATAATGTCCTCTCTTATTATAATATATAGTGCCCCTTATATTATATAGTGTCCTCTCTTATTGTAATATACAGTGCCCCTTATATTATATAGTGTCTTCTCTTATTATAATATACAGTTCCCCCCTATCATTAAATAATGTCCTCTGTAATTATAATATACAGTGCCCCCTATCATTATATAATGTCCTCTGTTATTATAATATACAGTGCCCCCTATCATTATATAATGTCCTCTGTTATTATAATATACAGTGCCCCATATCATTATATAATGTCCTCTGTTATTATAATATACAGTGCCCCCTATCATTATATAATGTCCTCTGTTATTATAATATACAGGGCCCCTTATATTATATAGTGTCCTCTCTTAGTATAATATACAGTTTCCCTTATATTATATAGTGTCCTCTCTTATTATAATATACAGTGACCCTTATATTATATAGTGTCCTCTATTATTATAATATACAGTGCCCCCTATCATTATATAATGTCCTCTGTTATTATAATATACAGTGCCGCCTATCATTATATAGTGTCCTCTGTTATTATAATATACAGTGCCCCTTTTATTATATAGTGTCCTCTCTTATTATAATATACAGTGCCCCTTATAGTATATAGTGTCCTCTCCTATTATAATATACAGTGCCCCTTATATTATATAATGTCCTCTCTTATTATAATATACAGTGCCCCCTATCATTTTATAGCGTCCTCTTTTATTATAATATACAGTGCCCCTTATATTGTATAGTGTCTGCTCTTATTGTAATATACAGTGCCCCCTATCATTATATAATGTCCTCTGTTATTATAATATACAGTGCCCCTATCATTATATAATGTCCTCTCTTATGATAATATACAGTGCCCCTTATATTATATAGTGTCCTCTCTTATTATAATATACAGTGCCCCCTATCATTATTTAATGTCCTCTCTTATTATAATATACAGTGCCCCTTATATTATATAGTGTCCTCTCTTATTATAATATACAGTGCCCCTTATATTATATAGTGTCCTCTGTTATTATAATATACAGTGCCCCCTATCATGATATAGTGTCCATTGTTATTATAATATACAGTGCCTCTTATATTATATTGTGTCCTCTCTTATTATAATATACAGTACCACCTATCATTGTATAGTGTCCTCTGTTATTATAATATACAGTGCCCCTTATATTATATAGTGTCCTCTCTTATTATAATATACAGTGCCCCTTATATTATATAGTGTCTTCTCTTATTATAATATACAGTGCCCCCCTATCATTATATAGTGTCCTCTTTTATTATAATATACAGTGCCCCTTATAGTATATAGTGTCCTCTCTTATTATAATATACAGTGCCCCTTATATTATATAGTGTCCTCTGTTATTATAATATACAGTGCCCCCTATCATTATATAATGTCCTCTGTTATTATAATATACATTGCCCCCTATCATTATATAATGCCCTCTTTTATTATAATATACAGTGCCCCCTATCATTAAATAGTTTCCTCTGTTATTATAATATACAGTGCCCCTTATATTATATAGTATCCTCTCTTATTATAATATACAGTGCCCCTTATAATATATAGTGTCCTCTCTTATTATAATATACAGTGCCCCCTATCATTATATAGTTTCCTCTGTTATTATAATATACAGTTTCCCTTATATTATATATTGTCCTCTCTTATTATAATATACAGTTCCCCCTATCCTTCTGTAGTGTCCTCTGTTACTATTTTCTATAGTGCCCCTTATATTATATAGTGTCCTCTCTTATTATAATATACAGTGCCCCCTATCATTATATAGTTTCCTCTGTTATTATAATATACAGTGCCCCTTATATTATATAGAGTCCTCTCTTATTATAATATACAGTGCCCCCTATCATTATATAGTTTCCTCTGTTATTATATTCTACAGTGCCCCTTATATAATATAGTGTTCTTTGTTATAATAATAAACAGTTCCCCTTAAATTATATAGTGTCCTCTCTTATTATAATATACAGTGCCTCCTATCATTATATAATGTCCTCTGTTATTATAATATACAGTGCCCCTTATATTATATAGTGTCGTCTCTTATTATAATATACAGTGCCCTTTATATTATATAGTGTCCTATCTTATTATAAAATACAGTGCCCCCTATCATTATATAGTGTCCATTGTTATTATAATATACAGTGCCCCTTATATTTTATAGTGTCCTCTCTAATTATAATATAAAGTGCCCCTATCATTATATAGTGTCCTCTATTATAATATACAGTGCTTCTTATATTATATAGTGTCCTCTCTTATTATAATATACAATGCCCCCTATCATTATATAGTGTCTATTGTTATTATAATATTCAGTGCCCCTTATATTATATAGTGTCCTCTCTTATTATAATATACAGTGCCCCCTATCATTATACAATGTCCTCTGTTATTATAATATACAGTGCCCCTTATCATTATATAATGTCCTCTCTTATTATAATATACAGTGCCCCTTATATTATATAGTGTCCTCTCTTATTATAATGTACAGTGCCCCCTATCATTATATAATGTCCTCTCTTATTATAATATACAGTGCCCCTTATATTATATAGTGTCCTCTCTTATTATAATATACAGTGCCCCCTATCATTATATAGTGTCCATTGTTATTATAATATACAGTGCCCCTTATATTTTATAGTGTCCTCTCTAATTATAATATAAAGTGCCCCTATCATTATATAGTGTCCTCTATTATAATATACAGTGCTTCTTATATTATATAGTGTCCTCTCTTATTATAATATACAATGCCCCCTATCATTATATAGTGTCTATTGTTATTATAATATTCAGTGCCCCTTATATTATATAGTGTCCTCTCTTATTATAATATACAGTGCCCCTTATATTATATAGTGTCCTCTATTATTATAATATACCGTGCCCCCTATCATTATATAATGTCCTCTGTTATAATATACAGTACCCCTTATATTATATAGTGTCCTCTCTTATTATAATGTACAGTGCCCCCTATCATTATATAATGTCCTCTCTTATTATAATATACAGTGCCCCTTATATTATATAGTGTCCTCTCTTATTATAATATACAGTGCCCCCTATCATTATATAGTTTCCTCTGTTATTATAATATACAGTGCCCCTTATATTATATAGTGTCCTCTCTTATTATAATATACAGTGCCCCTTATAATATATAGTGTCCTCTCTTATTAAAATATACAGAGCCCCCTATCATTATATAATGTCCTCTCTTATTATAATATACAGTGCCCCTTATATTATATAGTGTCATCTCTTATTATAATATACAGTGCCCCCTATCATGATATAGTGTCCATTGTTATTATAATATACAGTGCCTCTTATATTTTATTGTGTCCTCTCTTATTAAAATATACAGTGCCCCCCTATCATTATATAGTGTCATCTTTTATTATAATATACAGTGCCCCTTATATTATATAGTGTCCTCTCTTATTATAATATACAGTGCCCCTTATATTATATAGTGTCCTCTCTTATTATAATATACAGTGCCCCCTATATTATATAGTGTACTCTGTTATTATAATATACAGTGCCCCCTATCATTATATAATGTACTCTGTTATTATAATATACAGTGCCCCCTATCATTATATAATGCCCTCTGTTATTATAATATACAGTGCCCCCTATCATTAAATAGTTTCCTCTGTTATTATAATATACAGTGCCCCTTATATTATATAGTATCCTCTCTTATTATAATATACAGTGCCCCCTATCATTATATAGTTTCCTCTGTTATTATAATATACAGTGCCTCTTATATTATATAGTGTCCTCTCTTATTATAATATACAGTGCACCTTATATTATATAATGTCCTCTCTTATTATAACATACAGTTCCCCCTATCCTTGTGTAGTGTCCTCTGTTACTATATTCTATAGTGCCCCTTATATTATATAGTGTCCTCTCTTATTATAATATACAGTGCCCCCTATCATTATATAGTTTCCTCTGTTATTATAATATACAGTGCCCCTTATATTATATAGAGTCCTCTCTTATTATAATATACAGTTCCCCCTATCATTGTGTAGTTTCCTCTGTTATTATATTCTACAGTGCCCCTTATAAAATATAGTGTTCTCTGTTATAATAATATACAGTTCTCCTTATATTATATAGTGTCCTCTCTTATTATAATATACAGTGCCTCCTATCATTATATAATGTCCTCTGTTATTATAATATACAGTGCCCCTTATATTATATAGTGTCGTCTCTTATTATAATATACAGTGCCCCTTATATTATATAGTGTCCTATCTTATTATAAAATACAGTGCCCCCTATCATTATATAGTGTTCATTGTTATTATAATATACAGTGCCCCTATCATTATATAGTGTCCTCTATTATTATAATATACAGTGCTTCTTATATTATATAGTGTCCTCTCTTATTATAATATACAGTGCCCCCTATCATTATACAATGTCCTCTGCTATTATAATATACATTGCCCCTTATCATTATATAATGTCCTCTCTTATTATAATATACAGTGCCCCTTATATTATATAGTGTCCTCTCTTATTATAATATACAGTGCCCCCTATCATTATATAGTGTCCTCTCTTATTATAATATACAGTGCCCCCTATCATTATATAGTGTCCTCTGTTATTATAATATACAGTGCCCCTTATATTATAAAGTGTCCTCTATTATTATAATATACCGTGCCCCCTATCATTATATAATGTCATCTGTTATAATATACAGTGCCCCTTATATTATATAGTGTCCTCTCTTTTTATAATGTACAGTGCCCCTTATATTATATAGTGTCCTCTCTTATTATAATATACAGTGCCCCCTATCATTATATAGTTTCCTCTGTTATTATAATATACAGTGCCCCTTATATTATATAGTGTCCTCTCTTATTATAATATACAGTGCCCCTTATAATATATAGTGTCCTCTCTTATTAAAATATACAGTGCCCCTTATATTATATAGTGTCCTCTCTTATTATAATATACAGTGCCCCCTATCATGATATAGTGTCCATTGTTATTATAATATACAGTGCCTCTTATATTTTATTGTGTCCTCTCTTATTAAAATATACAGTGCCCCCCTATCATTATATAGTGTCCTCTTTTATTATAATATACAGTGCCCCTTATATTATATAGTGTCCTCTCTTATTATAATATACAGTGCCCCTTATATTATATAGTGTCCTCTCTTATTATAATATACAGTGCCCCTTATATTATATAGTGTCCTCTGTTATTATAATATACAGTGCCCCCTATCATTATATAATGTACTCTGTTATTATAATATACAGTGCCCCCTATCATTATATAATGCCCTCTGTTATTATAATATACAGTGCCCCCTATCATTAAATAGTTTCCTCTGTTATTATAATATACAGTGCCCCTTATATTATATAGTATCCTCTCTTATTATAATATACAGTGCCCCCTATCATTATATAGTTTCCTCTGTTATTATAATATACAGTGCCTCTTATATTATATAGTGTCCTCTCTTATTATAATATACAGTGCCCCTTATAATATATAGTGTCCTCTCTTATTATAATATACAGTGCCCCCTATCATTATATAGTTTCCTCTGTTATTATAATATACAGTGCACCTTATATTATATAATGTCCTCTCTTATTATAATATACAGTTCCCCCTATCCTTGTGTAGTGTCCTCTGTTACTATATTCTATAGTGCCCCTTATATTATATAGTGTCCTCTCTTATTATAATATACAGTGCCCCCTATCATTATATAGTTTCCTCTGTTATTATAATATACAGTGCCCTTATATTATATAGAGTCCTCTCTTATTATAATATACAGTGCCCCCTATCATTGTGTAGTTTCCTCTGTTATTATATTCTACAGTGCCCCTTATAAAATATAGTGTTCTCTGTTATAATAATATACAGTTCTCCTGATATTATATAGTGTCCTCTCTTATTATAATATACAGTGCCTCCTATCATTATATAATGTCCTCTGTTATTATAATATACAGTGCCCCTTATATTATATAGTGTCGTCTCTTATTATAATATACAGTGCCCCTTATATTATATAGTGTCCTATCTTATTATAAAATACAGTGCCCCCTATCATTATATAGTGTCCATTGTTATTATAATATACAGTGCCCCTATCATTATATAGTGTCCTCTATTATTATAATATACAGTGCTTCTTATATTATATAGTGTCCTTTCTTATTATAATATACAGTGCCCCCTATCATTATACAATGTTCTCTGTTATTATAATATACATTGCCCCTTATCATTATATAATGTCCTCTCTTATTATAATATACAGTGCCCCTTATATTATATAGTGTCCTCTCTTATTATAATATACAGTGCCCCCTATCATTATATAGTGTCCTCTCTTATTATAATATACAGTGCCCCCTATCATTATATAGTGTCCTCTGTTATTATAATATACAGTGCCCCTTATATTATAAAGTGTCCTCTATTATTATAATATACCGTGCCCCCTATCATTATATAATGTCATCTGTTATAATATACAGTGCCCCTTATATTATATAGTGTCCTCTCTTATTATAATGTACAGTGCCCCTTATATTATATAGTGTCCTCTCTTATTATAATATACAGTGCCCCCTATCATTATATAGTTTCCTCTGTTATTATAATATACAGTACCCCTTATATTATATAGTGTCCTCTCTTATTATAATATACAGTGCCCCCTATCATGATATAGTGTCCATTGTTATTATAATATACAGTGCCTCTTATATTTTATTGTGTCCTCTCTTATTAAAATATACAGTGCCCCCTATCATTATATAGTGTCTTCTTTTATTATAATATACAGTGCCCCTTATATTATATAGTGTCCTCTCTTATTATAATATACAGTGCCCCTTATATTATATAGTGTCCTCTCTTATTATAATATACAGTGCCCCTTATATTAAATAGTGTCCTCTGTTATTATAATATACAGTGCCCCCTATCATTATATAATGTACTCTGTTATTATAATATACAGTGCCCCCTATCATTATATAATGCCCTCTGTTATTATAATATACAGTGCCCCCTATCATTAAATAGTTTCCTCTGTTATTATAATATACAGTGCCCCTTATATTATATAGTATCCTCTCTTATTATAATATACAGTGCCCCCTATCATTATATAGTTTCCTCTGCTATTATAATATACAGTGCCCCTTATATTATATAGTGTCCTCTCTTATTATAATATACAGTGCCCCTTATAATATATAGTGTCCTCTCTTATTATAATATACAGTGCCCCCTATCATTATATACTTTCCTCTGTTATTATAATATACAGTGCACCTTATATTATATAGTGTCCTCTCTTATTATAATATACAGTTCCCCCTATCCTTGTGTAGTGTCCTCTGTTACTATATTCTATAGTGCCCCTTATATTATATAGTGTCCTCTCTTATTATAATATACAGTGCCCCCTATCATTATATAGTTTCCTCTGTTATTATAATATACAGTGCCCCTTATATTATATAGAGTCCTCTCTTATTATAATATACAGTGCCCCCTATCATTGTGTAGTGTCCTCTGTTATTATATTCTACAGTGCCCATTATATAATATAGTGTTCTCTGTTATAATAATATACAGTTCCCCTTTTATTATATAGTGTCCTCTCTTATTATAATATACAGTGCCTCCTATCATTATATAGTGTCCTCTATTATTATAATATACAGTGCCCCTTATACTATATAGTGTCCTCTCTTATTATAATATACAGTGCCCCCTATCATTATACAATGTCTTCTGTTATTATAATATACAGTGCCCCTTATCATTATATAATGTCCTCTCTTATTATAATATATAGTGCCCCTTATATTATATAGTGTCCTCTCTTATTATAATATACAGTGCCCCCTATCATTATGTAGTGTCCTCTGTTATTATAATATTCAGTGCCCCTTATATTATATAGTGTCCTCTCTTATTATAATATACAGTGCCTCCTATCATTATATAGTGTCCTCTATTACTATAATATACAGTGCCCCTTATACTATATAGTGTCCTCTCTTATTATAATATACAGTGCCCCCTATCATTATACAATGTCTTCTGTTATTATAATATACAGTGCCCCTTATCATTATATAATGTCCTCTCTTATTATAATATATAGTGCCCCTTATATTATATAGTGTCCTCTCTTATTATAATATACAGTGCCCCCTATCATTATGTAGTGTCCTCTGTTATTATAATATACAGTGCCCCTTATATTATATAGTGTCCTCTATTATTATAATATACAGTACCCCCTATATTATATAGTGTCCTCTCTTATTATATTATACAGTGCCCCCTATCATTATATAATGTCATCTGTCATTATAATATACAGTGCCCCTATCATTATATAATGTCCTTTGTTATTATAATATGAAGTGCACCTTATATTATATAGTGTCCTCTCTTATTATAATATACAGTGTCCCTTATCATTATATAATGTACTCTGTTATTATAATATACAGTGCCCCTTATATTATATAGTGTCCTCTCTTATTATAATATACAGTGCCACGTATCATTATATAATGTTCTCTGCTATTATAATATACAGTGCCCCCTATCATTGCATAATGTCCTCTCTTATTATAATATACAGTGCACCTTATATTATATAGTGTCCTCTCTTATTATAATATACAGCGCCCCCTATCATTATATAGTGTCCATTGTTATTATAATATACAGTGCCCCTTATATTCTATAGTGTCCTCTCTTATTATAATATACAGTGCCCCTTATATTATATAGTGTCCTCTCTTATTATAATATACAGTGCCCCCTATCATTATATAATGTCCTCTGTTATTATAATATACAGTGCCCCCTATCATTATATAGTGTCCTCTGTTATTATAATATACAGTGCCCCTTATATTACATAGTGTCTTCTCTTATTATAATATATAGTGCCCCTTATATTATATAGTGTCCTCACTTATTATAATATACAGTGCCCCTTATATCATATAATGTCCTCTCTTATTATAATATACTGTGCCCCCTACCATTATATAGCGTCCTCTTTTATTATAATATACAGTGCCCCTTTTATTGTATAGTGTCTGCTCTTATTATAATATACAGTGCCCCCTATCATTATATAATGTCCTCTGTTATTATAATATACAGTGCCCCCTATCATTATATAATGTCCTCTCTTATTATAATATACAGTGCCCCCTATCATTATATTAAGTCCTCTCTTATTATAATATACAGTGCCCCTTATATTATATAGTGTCCTCTCTTATTATAATATACAGTGCCCCCTATCATTATTAAATGTACACTGTTATTATAATATACAGTGCCCCCTATCATTATATAATGTCCTCTCTTATTATAATATACAGTGCCCCTTATATTATATAGTGTCCTCTCTTATTATAATATACAGTGCCCCCTATCATTATATAATGTCCTCTCTTATTATAATATACAGTGCCCCTTATATTATATAGTGTCCTCTCTTATTATAATATACAGTGCCCCCTATCATTATAAAATGTACACTGTTATTATAATATACAGTGCCCCCTATCATTATATAATGTCCTCTATTATTATAATATACAGTGCCCCTTATATTATATAGTGTCCTCTCTTATTATAATATACAGTGCCCCCTATCATTATATAATGTCCTCTCTTATTATAATATACAGTGCCCCCTATCATTATATAAAGTCCTCTTTTATTATAATATACAGTGCCCCTTATATTATATAGTGTCCTCTCTTATTATAATATACAGTGCCACCTATCATTATATAGTGTCCATTGTTATTATAATATACAGTGCCCCTTATATTTTATTGTGTCCTCTCTTATTATAATATACAGTGCCACCTATCATTGTATAGTGTCCTCTGTTATTATATTCTACAGTGCCCCTTATATTATATAGTGTCCTCTCTTATTATAATATACAGTGCCCCAAATCATTATATAATGTCCTCTGTTATTATAAAATACAGTGTCCCCTATCATTATATAATGTCCTCTGTTATTATAATATACAGTGCCCCCTATCATTATATAATGTCCTCTGTTTTTATAATATACAGTGTCCCTTATATTATATAGTGTCCTCTCTTATTATAATAAACCGTGCCCCTATCATTATATAATGTCCCCTGTTATTATAATTTACAGTACCCCTTATATTATATAGTGTCCTCTCTTATTATAATATACAGTTACCCCCTATCATTAAATAATGTCCTCTGTAATTATAATATACAGTGCCCCCTATCATTATATAGTGTCCTCTTTTATTATAATATACAGTGCCCCCTATCATTATATAATGTCCTCTGTTATTATAATATACAGTGCCCCCTATCATTATATAGTGTCCTCTCTTATTATAATATACAGTGCCCCCTATCATTATATAATGTCCTCTGTTATTATAATATACAGTGCCCCCTATCATTATATAGTGTCCTCTGTTATTATAATATACAGTGCCCCTTATATTATATAGTGTCCTCTCTTATTATAAAATAGAGTGCCCCCTATCATTATATAGTGTCCTCTCTTATTATAATATACAGTGCCTCCTATCATTATATACTGTCCTCTCTTATTATAATATACAGTGCCCCCTATCATTATATAATGTCCTCTCTTATTATAATATACAGTGCCCCTTATATTATATAGTGTCCTCTCTTATTATAATATACAGTGACCCCTATCATGATATAGTGTCCATTGTTATTATAATATACAGTGCCTCTTATATTTTATTGTGTCCTCTCTTATTATAATATACAGTGCCACCTATCATTGTATAGTGTCCTCTGTTATTATAATATACAATGCCCCTTATATTATATAGTGTCTTCTCTTATTATAATATACAGTGCCCCACTATCATTATATAGTGTCCTCTTTTATTATAATAAACAGTGCCCCTAATATTATATAGTGTCCTCTCTTATTATAATATACAGTGCCCCCTATCATTATATAGTTTCCTCTCTTATTATAATATACAGTGCACCTTATATTATATAGTGTCCTCTCTTATTATAATGTACAGTGCCCCTTATATTATATAGTGTACTCTCTTATTATAATATACAGTGCCCCCTATCATTATATACTGTCCTCTCTTATTAAAATATACAGTGCCCCCTATCATTATATAATGTCCTCTCTTATTATAATATACAGTGCCCCTTATATTATATAGTGTCCTCTCTTATTATAATATACAGTGCCCCCTATCATTGTATAGTGTCCTCTGTTATTATAATATACAGTGCCCCTTATATTATATAGTGTTTTCTCTTATTATAATATACAGTGCCCCACTATCATTATATAGTGTCCTCTTCTATTATTATAAGCTGTGCCCCTTATATTATATAGTGTCCTCTCTTATTATAATATACAGTGCCCCTTAAATTATATAGTGTCCTCTCTTATTATAATATACAGTGCCCCTTTTATTATATAGTGTCCTCTGTTATTATAATATACAGTGCCCCCTATCATTATATAATGTCCTCTGTTATTATAATATACAGTGCCCCTTATCATTATATAATGTCCTCTCTTATTATAATATACAGTGCCCCTTATATTATATAGTGTCCTCTCTTATTATAATATACAGTGCCCCCTATCATTATATAATGTCATCTGTTATTATAATATACAGTGCCCCTATCATTATATAATGTCCTCTGTTATTATAATATGAAGTGCACCTTATATTATATAGTGTTCTCTCTTATTATAATATACAGTGCCCCTTATCATTATATAATGTACTCTGTTATTATAATACACAGTGCCCCTTATATTATATAGTGTCCTCTCTTATTATAATATACAGTGCCACGTATCATTATATAATGTCCTCTCTTATTATAATATACAGTGCCCCCTATCATGATATAGTGTCCATTGTTATTATAATATACAGTGCCCCTTATATTATATAGTGTCCTCTCTTATTATAATGTACAGTGCCCCTTATATTATATAGTGTCCTCTCTTATTATAATATACAGTGGCCCCTAACATTATATAGTGTCCTCTTTTATTATAATATACAGTGCCCCTTATAGTACATAGTGTCCTCTCTTATTATAATGTACAGTGCCCCTTACCTTATATATTGTCCTCTCTTATTCTAATATACAGTGGCCCCTATCATTATATAGTGTCCTCTTTTATTATAATATACAGTGCCCCTTATATTACATAGTGTCCTCTCTTATTATAATATACAGTGCCCCTTATATTACATAGTGTCCTCTCTTATTATAATATACAGTGCCCCCTATCATTATATAATGTCCTCTGTTATTATAATTTTCAGTGCCCCCTATCATTATATAATGTCCTCTCTTATTATAATATACAGTGTCCCTTATATTATATATTGTCCTCTCTTATTATAATATACCGTGCCCCCTATCATTATATAATGTCCTCTGTTATTATAATATACAGTGCCCCTTATATTATATAGTGTCCTCTCTTATTATAATGTACAGTGCCCCTTATATTATATAGTGTCCTCTCTTATTATAATATACAGTGGCCCCTATCATTATATAGTGTCCTCTCTTATTATAATATACAGTGCCCCCTATCATTATATAGTTTCCTCTGTTATTATAATATACAGTGCCCCTTATATTTTATTGTGTCCTCTCTTATTATAATATACAGTGCCACCTATCATTGTATAGTGTCCTCTGTTATTATATTCTACAGTGCCAATTATATTATATAGTGTCCTCTCTTATTATAATATACAGTGCCCCTTATATTATATAGTGTCTTCTCTTATTATAATATACAGTTCCCCCCTATCATTAAATAATGTCCTCTGTAATTATAATATACAGTGCCCCCTATCATTATATAATGTCCTCTGTTATTATAATATACAGTGCCCCCTATCATTATATAATGTCCTCTGTTATTATAATATACAGTGCCCCCTATCATTATATAATGTCCTCTGTTATTATAATATACAGTGCCCCATATCATTATATAATGTCCTCTGTTATTATAATATACAGTGCCCCCTATCATTATATAATGTCCTCTGTTATTATAATATACAGTGCCCCTTATATTATATAGTGTCCTCTCTTAGTATAATATACAGTGTCCCTTATATTATATAGTGTCCTCTCTTATTATAATATACAGTGACCCTTATATTATATAGTGTCCTCTATTATTATAATATACAGTGCCCCCTATCATTATATAATGTCCTCTGTTATTATAATATACAGTGCCGCCTATCATTATATAGTGTCCTCTGTTATTATAATATACAGTGCCCCTTTTATTATATAGTGTCCTCTCTTATTATAATATACAGTGCCCCTTATATTATATAGTGTCCTCTCCTATTATAATATACAGTGCCCCTTATATTATATAATGTCCTCTCTTATTATAATATACAGTGCCCCCTATCATTATATAGCGTCCTCTTTTATTATAATATACAGTGCCCCTTATATTGTATAGTGTCTGCTCTTATTGTAATATACAGTGCCCCCTATCATTATATAATGTCCTCTGTTATTATAATATACAGTGCCCCCTATCATTATATAATGTCCTCTCTTATGATAATATACAGTGCTCCTTATATTATATAGTGTCCTCTCTTATTATAATATACAGTGCCCCCTATCATTATTTAATGTCCTCTCTTATTATAATATACAGTGCCCCTTATATTATATAGTGTCCTCTCTTATTATAATATACAGTGCCCCTTATATTATATAGTGTCCTCTGTTATTATAATATACAGTGCCCCCTATCATGATATAGTGTCCATTGTTATTATAATATACAGTGCCTCTTATATTATAGTGTGTCCTCTCTTATTATAATATACAGTACCACCTATCATTGTATAGTGTCCTCTGTTATTATAATATACAGTGCCCCTTATATTATATAGTGTCCTCTCTTATTATAATATACAGTGCCCCTTATATTATATAGTGTCTTCTCTTATTATAATATACAGTGCCCCCTATCATTATATAGTGTCCTGTTTTATTATAAAATACAGTGCCCCTTATAGTATATAGTGTCCTCTCTTATTATAATATACAGTGCCCCTTATATTATATAGTGTCCTCTGTTATTATAATATACAGTGCCCCCTATCATTATATAATGTCCTCTGTTATTATAATATACAGTGCCCCCTATCATTATATAATGCCCTCTTTTATTATAATATACAGTGCCCCCTATCATTAAATAGTTTCCTCTGTTATTATAATATACAGTGCCCCTTATATTATATAGTATCCTCTCTTATTATAATATACAGTGCCCCTTATAATATATAGTGTCCTCTCTTATTATAATATACAGTGCCCCCTATCATTATATAGTTTCCTCTGTTATTATAATATACAGTTTCCCTTATATTATATATTGTCCTCTCTTATTATAATATACAGTTCCCCCTATCCTTGTGTAGTGTCCTCTGTTACTATATTCTATAGTGCCCCTTATATTATATAGTGTCCTCTCTTATTATAATATACAGTGCCCCCTATCATTATATAGTTTCCTCTGTTATTATAATATACAGTGCCCCTTATATTATATAGAGTCCTCTCTTATTATAATATACAGTGCCCCCTATCATTATATAGTTTCCTCTGTTATTATATTCTACAGTGCCCCTTATATAATATAGTGTTCTCTGTTATAATAATATACAGTTCCCCTTATATTATATAGTGTCCTCTCTTATTATAATATACAGTGCCTCCTATCATTATATAATGTCCTCTGTTATTATAATATACAGTGCCCCTTATATTATATAGTGTCGTCTCTTATTATAATATACAGTGCCCCCTATCATTATATAATGTCCTCTCTTATTATAATATACAGTGCCCCTTATATTATATAGTGTCCATTGTTATTATAATATACAGTGCCCCTTATATTTTATAGTGTCCTCTCTAATTATAATATAAAGTGCCCCTATCATTATATAGTGTCCTCTATTATAATATACAGTGCTTCTTATATTATATAGTGTCCTCTCTTATTATAATATACAATGCCCCCTATCATTATATAGTGTCTATTGTTATTATAATATTCAGTGCCCCTTATATTATATAGTGTCCTCTCTTATTATAATATACAGTGCCCCCTATCATTATACAATGTCCTCTGTTATTATAATATACAGTGCCCCTTATCATTATATAATGTCCTCTCTTATTATAATATACAGTGCCCCTTATATTATATAGTGTCCTCTCTTATTATAATGTACAGTGCCCCCTATCATTATATAATGTCCTCTCTTATTATAATATACAGTGCCCCTTATATTATATAGTGTCCTCTCTTATTATAATATACAGTGCCCCCTATCATTATATAGTGTCCATTGTTATTATAATATACAGTGCCCCTTATATTTTATAGTGTCCTCTCTAATTATAATATAAAGTGCCCCTATCATTATATAGTGTCCTCTATTATAATATACAGTGCTTCTTATATTATATAGTGTCCTCTCTTATTATAATATACAATGCCCCCTATCATTATATAGTGTCTATTGTTATTATAATATTCAGTGCCCCTTATATTATATAGTGTCCTCTCTTATTATAATATACAGTGCCCCTTATATTATATAGTGTCCTCTATTATTATAATATACCGTGCCCCCTATCATTATATAATGTCCTCTGATATAATATACAGTACCCCTTATATTATATAGTGTCCTCTCTTATTATAATGTACAGTGCCCCCTATCATTATATAATGTCCTCTCTTATTATAATATACAGTGCCCCTTATATTATATAGTGTCCTCTCTTATTATAATATACAGTGCCCCCTATCATTATATAGTTTCCTCTGTTATTATAATATACAGTGCCCCTTATATTATATAGTGTCCTCTCTTATTATAATATTCAGTGCCCCTTATAATATATAGTGTCCTCTCTTATTAAAATATACAGTGCCCCCTATCATTATATAATGTCCTCTCTTATTATAATATACAGTGCCCCTTATATTATATAGTGTCCTCTCTTATTATAATATACAGTGCCCCCTATCATGATATAGTGTCCATTGTTATTATAATATACAGTGCCTCTTATATTTTATTGTGTCCTCTCTTATTAAAATATACAGTGCCCCCTATCATTATATAATGTACTCTGTTATTATAATATACAGTGCCCCCTATCATTATATAATGCCCTCTGTTATTATAATATACAGTGCCCCCTATCATTAAATAGTTTCCTCTGTTATTATAATATACAGTGCCCCTTATATTATATAGTATCCTCTCTTATTATAATATACAGTGCCCCCTATCATTATATAGTTTCCTCTGTTATTATAATATACAGTGCCTCTTATATTATATAGTGTCCTCTCTTATTATAATATACAGTGCCCCTTATAATATATAGTGTCCTCTCTTATTATAATATACAGTGCCCCCTATCATTATATAGTTTCCTCTGTTATTATAATATACAGTGCACCTTATATTATATAATGTCCTCTCTTATTATAATATACAGTTCCCCCTATCCTTGTGTAGTGTCCTCTGTTACTATATTCTATAGTGCCCCTTATATTATATAGTGTCCTCTCTGATTATAATATACAGTGCCCCCTATCATTATATAGTTTCCTCTGTTATTATAATATACAGTGCCCCTTATATTATATAGAGTCCTCTCTTATTATAATATACAGTGCCCCCTATCATTTTGTAGTTTCCTCTGTTATTATATTCTACAGTGCCCCTTATAAAATATAGTGTTCTCTGTTATAATAATATACAGTTCTCCTTATATTATATAGTGTCATCTCTTATTATAATATACAGTGCCCCCTATCATTATATAATGTCCTCTGTTATTATAATATACAGTGCCGCCTATCATTATATAGTGTCCTCTGTTATTATAATATACAGTGCCCCTTTTATTATATAGTGTCCTCTCTTATTATAATATACAGTGCCCCTTATATTATATAGTGTCCTCTCCTATTATAATATACAGTGCCCCTTATATTATATAATGTCCTCTCTTATTATAATATACAGTGCCCCCTATCATTATATAGCGTCCTCTTTTATTATAATATACAGTGCCCCTTATATTGTATAGTGTCTGCTCTTATTGTAATATACAGTGCCCCCTATCATTATATAATGTCCTCTGTTATTATAATATACAGTGCCCCCTATCATTATATAATGTCCTCTCTTATGATAATATACAGTGCTCCTTATATTATATAGTGTCCTCTCTTATTATAATATACAGTGCCCCCTATCATTATTTAATGTCCTCTCTTATTATAATATACAGTGCCCCTTATATTATATAGTGTCCTCTCTTATTATAATATACAGTGCCCCTTATATTATATAGTGTCCTCTGTTATTATAATATACAGTGCCCCCTATCATGATATAGTGTCCATTGTTATTATAATATACAGTGCCTCTTATATTATAGTGTGTCCTCTCTTATTATAATATACAGTACCACCTATCATTGTATAGTGTCCTCTGTTATTATAATATACAGTGCCCCTTATATTATATAGTGTCCTCTCTTATTATAATATACAGTGCCCCTTATATTATATAGTGTCTTCTCTTATTATAATATACAGTGCCCCCTATCATTATATAGTGTCCTGTTTTATTATAAAATACAGTGCCCCTTATAGTATATAGTGTCCTCTCTTATTATAATATACAGTGCCCCTTATATTATATAGTGTCCTCTGTTATTATAATATACAGTGCCCCCTATCATTATATAATGTCCTCTGTTATTATAATATACAGTGCCCCCTATCATTATATAATGCCCTCTTTTATTATAATATACAGTGCCCCCTATCATTAAATAGTTTCCTCTGTTATTATAATATACAGTGCCCCTTATATTATATAGTATCCTCTCTTATTATAATATACAGTGCCCCTTATAATATATAGTGTCCTCTCTTATTATAATATACAGTGCCCCCTATCATTATATAGTTTCCTCTGTTATTATAATATACAGTTTCCCTTATATTATATATTGTCCTCTCTTATTATAATATACAGTTCCCCCTATCCTTGTGTAGTGTCCTCTGTTACTATATTCTATAGTGCCCCTTATATTATATAGTGTCCTCTCTTATTATAATATACAGTGCCCCCTATCATTATATAGTTTCCTCTGTTATTATAATATACAGTGCCCCTTATATTATATAGAGTCCTCTCTTATTATAATATACAGTGCCCCCTATCATTATATAGTTTCCTCTGTTATTATATTCTACAGTGCCCCTTATATAATATAGTGTTCTCTGTTATAATAATATACAGTTCCCCTTATATTATATAGTGTCCTCTCTTATTATAATATACAGTGCCTCCTATCATTATATAATGTCCTCTGTTATTATAATATACAGTGCCCCTTATATTATATAGTGTCGTCTCTTATTATAATATACAGTGCCCCCTATCATTATATAATGTCCTCTCTTATTATAATATACAGTGCCCCTTATATTATATAGTGTCCATTGTTATTATAATATACAGTGCCCCTTATATTTTATAGTGTCCTCTCTAATTATAATATAAAGTGCCCCTATCATTATATAGTGTCCTCTATTATAATATACAGTGCTTCTTATATTATATAGTGTCCTCTCTTATTATAATATACAATGCCCCCTATCATTATATAGTGTCTATTGTTATTATAATATTCAGTGCCCCTTATATTATATAGTGTCCTCTCTTATTATAATATACAGTGCCCCCTATCATTATACAATGTCCTCTGTTATTATAATATACAGTGCCCCTTATCATTATATAATGTCCTCTCTTATTATAATATACAGTGCCCCTTATATTATATAGTGTCCTCTCTTATTATAATGTACAGTGCCCCCTATCATTATATAATGTCCTCTCTTATTATAATATACAGTGCCCCTTATATTATATAGTGTCCTCTCTTATTATAATATACAGTGCCCCTATCATTATATAGTGTCCATTGTTATTATAATATACAGTGCCCCTTATATTTTATAGTGTCCTCTCTAATTATAATATAAAGTGCCCCTATCATTATATAGTGTCCTCTATTATAATATACAGTGCTTCTTATATTATATAGTGTCCTCTCTTATTATAATATACAATGCCCCCTATCATTATATAGTGTCTATTGTTATTATAATATTCAGTGCCCCTTATATTATATAGTGTCCTCTCTTATTATAATATACAGTGCCCCTTATATTATATAGTGTCCTCTATTATTATAATATACCGTGCCCCCTATCATTATATAATGTCCTCTGATATAATATACAGTACCCCTTATATTATATAGTGTCCTCTCTTATTATAATGTACAGTGCCCCCTATCATTATATAATGTCCTCTCTTATTATAATATACAGTGCCCCTTATATTATATAGTGTCCTCTCTTATTATAATATACAGTGCCCCCTATCATTATATAGTTTCCTCTGTTATTATAATATACAGTGCCCCTTATATTATATAGTGTCCTCTCTTATTATAATATTCAGTGCCCCTTATAATATATAGTGTCCTCTCTTATTAAAATATACAGTGCCCCCTATCATTATATAATGTCCTCTCTTATTATAATATACAGTGCCCCTTATATTATATAGTGTCCTCTCTTATTATAATATACAGTGCCCCCTATCATGATATAGTGTCCATTGTTATTATAATATACAGTGCCTCTTATATTTTATTGTGTCCTCTCTTATTAAAATATACAGTGCCCCCTATCATTATATAATGTACTCTGTTATTATAATATACAGTGCCCCCTATCATTATATAATGCCCTCTGTTATTATAATATACAGTGCCCCCTATCATTAAATAGTTTCCTCTGTTATTATAATATACAGTGCCCCTTATATTATATAGTATCCTCTCTTATTATAATATACAGTGCCCCCTATCATTATATAGTTTCCTCTGTTATTATAATATACAGTGCCTCTTATATTATATAGTGTCCTCTCTTATTATAATATACAGTGCCCCTTATAATATATAGTGTCCTCTCTTATTATAATATACAGTGCCCCCTATCATTATATAGTTTCCTCTGTTATTATAATATACAGTGCACCTTATATTATATAATGTCCTCTCTTATTATAATATACAGTTCCCCCTATCCTTGTGTAGTGTCCTCTGTTACTATATTCTATAGTGCCCCTTATATTATATAGTGTCCTCTCTGATTATAATATACAGTGCCCCCTATCATTATATAGTTTCCTCTGTTATTATAATATACAGTGCCCCTTATATTATATAGAGTCCTCTCTTATTATAATATACAGTGCCCCCTATCATTTTGTAGTTTCCTCTGTTATTATATTCTACAGTGCCCCTTATAAAATATAGTGTTCTCTGTTATAATAATATACAGTTCTCCTTATATTATATAGTGTCATCTCTTATTATAATATACAGTGCCTCCTATCATTATATAATGTCCTCTCTTATTATAATATACAGTGCCCCCTATCATTATATAAAGTCCTCTTTTATTATAATATACAGTGCCCCTTATATTATATAGTGTCCTCTCTTATTATAATATACAGTGCCACCTATCATTATATAGTGTCCATTGTTATTATAATATACAGTGCCCCTTATATTTTATTGTGTCCTCTCTTATTATAATATACAGTGCCACCTATCATTGTATAGTGTCCTCTGTTATTATATTCTACAGTGCCCCTTATATTATATAGTGTCCTCTCTTATTATAATATACAGTGCCCCAAATCATTATATAATGTCCTCTGTTATTATAAAATACAGTGTCCCCTATCATTATATAATGTCCTCTGTTATTATAATATACAGTGCCCCCTATCATTATATAATGTCCTCTGTTTTTATAATATACAGTGTCCCTTATATTATATAGTGTCCTCTCTTATTATAATAATCCGTGCCCCTATCATTATATAATGTCCCCTGTTATTATAATTTACAGTACCCCTTATATTATATAGTGTCCTCTCTTATTATAATATACAATTACCCCCTATCATTAAATAATGTCCTCTGTAATTATAATATACAGTGCCCCCTATCATTATATAGTGTCCTCTTTTATTATAATATACAGTGCCCCCTATCATTATATAATGTCCTCTGTTATTATAATATACAGTGCCCCCTATCATTATATAGTGTCCTCTCTTATTATAATATACAGTGCCCCCTATCATTATATAATGTCCTCTGTTATTATAATATACAGTGCCCCCTATCATTATATAGTGTCCTCTGTTATTATAATATACAGTGCCCCTTATATTATATAGTGTCCTCTCTTATTATAAAATAGAGTGCCCCCTATCATTATATAGTGTCCTCTCTTATTATAATATACAGTGCCCCCTATCATTATATACTGTCCTCTCTTATTATAATATACAGTGCCCCCTATCATTATATAATGTCCTCTCTTATTATAATATACAGTGCCCCTTATATTATATAGTGTCCTCTCTTATTATAATATACAGTGACCCCTATCATGATATAGTGTCCATTGTTATTATAATATACAGTGCCTCTTATATTTTATTGTGTCCTCTCTTATTATAATATACAGTGCCACCTATCATTGTATAGTGTCCTCTGTTATTATAATATACAATGCCCCTTATATTATATAGTGTCTTCTCTTATTATAATATACAGTGCCCCACTATCATTATATAGTGTCCTCTTTTATTATAATATACAGTGCCTCCTATCATTATATAATGTCCTCTGTTATTATAATATACAGTGCCCCTTATATTATATAGTGTCGTCTCTTATTATAATATACAGTGCCCCCTATCATTATATAATGTCCTCTCTTATTATAATATACAGTGCCCCTTATATTATATAGTGTCCATTGTTATTATAATATACAGTGCCCCTTATATTTTATAGTGTCCTCTCTAATTATAATATAAAGTGCCCCTATCATTATATAGTGTCCTCTATTATAATATACAGTGCTTCTTATATTATATAGTGTCCTCTCTTATTATAATATACAATGCCCCCTATCATTATATAGTGTCTATTGTTATTATAATATTCAGTGCCCCTTATATTATATAGTGTCCTCTCTTATTATAATATACAGTGCCCCCTATCATTATACAATGTCCTCTGTTATTATAATATACAGTGCCCCTTATCATTATATAATGTCCTCTCTTATTATAATATACAGTGCCCCTTATATTATATAGTGTCCTCTCTTATTATAATGTACAGTGCCCCCTATCATTATATAATGTCCTCTCTTATTATAATATACAGTGCCCCTTATATTATATAGTGTCCTCTCTTATTATAATATACAGTGCCCCCTATCATTATATAGTGTCCATTGTTATTATAATATACAGTGCCCCTTATATTTTATAGTGTCCTCTCTAATTATAATATAAAGTGCCCCTATCATTATATAGTGTCCTCTATTATAATATACAGTGCTTCTTATATTATATAGTGTCCTCTCTTATTATAATATACAATGCCCCCTATCATTATATAGTGTCTATTGTTATTATAATATTCAGTGCCCCTTATATTATATAGTGTCCTCTCTTATTATAATATACAGTGCCCCTTATATTATATAGTGTCCTCTATTATTATAATATACCGTGCCCCCTATCATTATATAATGTCCTCTGATATAATATACAGTACCCCTTATATTATATAGTGTCCTCTCTTATTATAATGTACAGTGCCCCCTATCATTATATAATGTCCTCTCTTATTATAATATACAGTGCCCCTTATATTATATAGTGTCCTCTCTTATTATAATATACAGTGCCCCCTATCATTATATAGTTTCCTCTGTTATTATAATATACAGTGCCCCTTATATTATATAGTGTCCTCTCTTATTATAATATTCAGTGCCCCTTATAATATATAGTGTCCTCTCTTATTAAAATATACAGTGCCCCCTATCATTATATAATGTCCTCTCTTATTATAATATACAGTGCCCCTTATATTATATAGTGTCCTCTCTTATTATAATATACAGTGCCCCCTATCATGATATAGTGTCCATTGTTATTATAATATACAGTGCCTCTTATATTTTATTGTGTCCTCTCTTATTAAAATATACAGTGCCCCCTATCATTATATAATGTACTCTGTTATTATAATATACAGTGCCCCCTATCATTATATAATGCCCTCTGTTATTATAATATACAGTGCCCCCTATCATTAAATAGTTTCCTCTCTTATTATAATATACAGTGCCCCTTATAATATATAGTGTCCTCTCTTATTATAATATACAGTGCCCCCTATCATTATATAGTTTCCTCTGTTATTATAATATACAGTGCACCTTATATTATATAATGTCCTCTCTTATTATAATATACAGTTCCCCCTATCCTTGTGTAGTGTCCTCTGTTACTATATTCTATAGTGCCCCTTATATTATATAGTGTCCTCTCTGATTATAATATACAGTGCCCCCTATCATTATATAGTTTCCTCTGTTATTATAATATACAGTGCCCCTTATATTATATAGAGTCCTCTCTTATTATAATATACAGTGCCCCCTATCATTTTGTAGTTTCCTCTGTTATTATATTCTACAGTGCCCCTTATAAAATATAGTGTTCTCTGTTATAATAATATACAGTTCTCCTTATATTATATAGTGTCATCTCTTATTATAATATACAGTGCCTCCTATCATTATATAATGTCCTCTCTTATTATAATATACAGTGCCCCCTATCATTATATAAAGTCCTCTTTTATTATAATATACAGTGCCCCTTATATTATATAGTGTCCTCTCTTATTATAATATACAGTGCCACCTATCATTATATAGTGTCCATTGTTATTATAATATACAGTGCCCCTTATATTTTATTGTGTCCTCTCTTATTATAATATACAGTGCCACCTATCATTGTATAGTGTCCTCTGTTATTATATTCTACAGTGCCCCTTATATTATATAGTGTCCTCTCTTATTATAATATACAGTGCCCCAAATCATTATATAAGGTCCTCTGTTATTATAAAATACAGTGTCCCCTATCATTATATAATGTCCTCTGTTATTATAATATACAGTGCCCCCTATCATTATATAATGTCCTCTGTTTTTATAATATACAGTGTCCCTTATATTATATAGTGTCCTCTCTTATTATAATAAACCGTGCCCCTATCATTATATAATGTCCCCTGTTATTATAATTTACAGTACCCCTTATATTATATAGTGTCCTCTCTTATTATAATATACAGTTACCCCCTATCATTAAATAATGTCCTCTGTAATTATAATATACAGTGCCCCCTATCATTATATAGTGTCCTCTTTTATTATAATATACAGTGCCCCCTATCATTATATAATGTCCTCTGTTATTATAATATACAGTGCCCCCTATCATTATATAGTGTCCTCTCTTATTATAATATACAGTGCCCCCTATCATTATATAATGTCCTCTGTTATTATAATATACAGTGCCCCCTATCATTATATAGTGTCCTCTGTTATTATAATATACAGTGCCCCTTATATTATATAGTGTCCTCTCTTATTATAAAATAGAGTGCCCCCTATCATTATATAGTGTCCTCTCTTATTATAATATACAGTGCCCCCTATCATTATATACTGTCCTCTCTTATTATAATATACAGTGCCCCCTATCATTATATAATGTCCTCTCTTATTATAATATACAGTGCCCCTTATATTATATAGTGTCCTCTCTTATTATAATATACAGTGACCCCTATCATGATATAGTGTCCATTGTTATTATAATATACAGTGCCTCTTATATTTTATTGTGTCCTCTCTTATTATAATATACAGTGCCACCTATCATTGTATAGTGTCCTCTGTTATTATAATATACAATGCCCCTTATATTATATAGTGTCTTCTCTTATTATAATATACAGTGCCCCACTATCATTATATAGTGTCCTCTTTTATTATAATAAACAGTGCCCCTAATATTATATCGTGTCCTCTCTTATTATAATATACAGTGCCCCCTATCATTATATACTGTCCTCTCTTATTAAAATATACAGTGCCCCCTATCATTATATAGTTTCCTCTCTTATTATAATATACAGTGCACCTTATATTATATAGTGTCCTCTCTTATTATAATGTACAGTGCCCCTTATATTATATAGTGTACTCTCTTATTATAATATACAGTGCCCCCTATCATTATATACTGTCCTCTCTTATTAAAATATACAGTGCCCCCTATCATTATATAATGTCCTCTCTTATTATAATATACAGTGCCCCTTAAATTATATAGTGTCCTCTCTTATTATAATATACAGTGCCCCCTATCATTGTATAGTGTCCTCTGTTATTATAATATACAGTGCCCCTTATATTATATAGTGTTTTCTCTTATTATAATATACAGTGCCCCACTATCATTATATAGTGTCCTCTTCTATTATTATAAACTGTGCCCCTTATATTATATAGTGTCCTCTCTTATTATAATATACAGTGCCCCTTAAATTATATAGTGTCCTCTCTTATTATAATATACAGTGCCCCTTTTATTATATAGTGTCCTCTGTTATTATAATATACAGTGCCCCCTATCATTATATAATGTCCTCTGTTATTATAATATACAGTGCCCCCTATCATTATATAATGTCCTCTCTTATTATAATATACAGTGTCCCTTATATTATATATTGTCCTCTCTTATTATAATATACCGTGCCCCCTATCATTATATAATGTCCTCTGTTATTATAATATACAGTGCACCTTATATTATATAGTGTCCTCTCTTATTATAATGTACAGTGCCCCTTATATTATATAGTGTCCTCTCTTATTATAATATACAGTGGCCCCTATCATTATATAGTGTCCTCTTTTATTATAATATACAGTGCCCCTTATATTATATAGTGTCCTCTCTTATTATAATATACAGTGCCCCTTATAATATATAGTGTCCTCTCTTATTATAATATACAGTGCCCCCTATCATTATATAGTTTCCTCTGTTATTATAATATACAGTGCCCCTTATATTTTATTGTGTCCTCTCTTATTATAATATACAGTGCCACCTATCATTGTATAGTGTCCTCTGTTATTATATTCTACAGTGCCAATTATATTATATAGTGTCCTCTCTTATTATAATATACAGTGCCCCTTATATTATATAGTGTCTTCTCTTATTATAATATACAGTTCCCCCCTATCATTAAATAATGTCCTCTGTAATTATAATATACAGTGCCCCCTATCATTATATAATGTCCTCTGTTATTATAATATACAGTGCCCCCTATCATTATATAATGTCCTCTGTTATTATAATATACAGTGCCCCCTATCATTATATAATGTCCTCTGTTATTATAATATACAGTGCCCCATATCATTATATAATGTCCTCTGTTATTATAATATACAGTGCCCCCTATCATTATATAATGTCCTCTGTTATTATAATATACAGTGCCCCTTATATTATATAGTGTCCTCTCTTAGTATAATATACAGTGTCCCTTATATTATATAGTGTCCTCTCTTATTATAATATACAGTGACCCTTATATTATATAGTGTCCTCTATTATTATAATATACAGTGCCCCCTATCATTATATAATGTCCTCTGTTATTATAATATACAGTGCCGCCTATCATTATATAGTGTCCTCTGTTATTATAATATACAGTGCCCCTTTTATTATATAGTGTCCTCTCTTATTATAATATACAGTGCCCCTTATATTATATAGTGTCCTCTCCTATTATAATATACAGTGCCCCTTATATTATATAATGTCCTCTCTTATTATAATATACAGTGCCCCCTATCATTATATAGCGTCCTCTTTTATTATAATATACAGTGCCCCTTATATTGTATAGTGTCTGCTCTTATTGTAATATACAGTGCCCCCTATCATTATATAATGTCCTCTGTTATTATAATATACAGTGCCCCCTATCATTATATAATGTCCTCTCTTATGATAATATACAGTGCTCCTTATATTATATAGTGTCCTCTCTTATTATAATATACAGTGCCCCCTATCATTATTTAATGTCCTCTCTTATTATAATATACAGTGCCCCTTATATTATATAGTGTTCTCTCTTATTATAATATACAGTGCCCCTTATATTATATAGTGTCCTCTGTTATTATAATATACAGTGCCCCCTATCATGATATAGTGTCCATTGTTATTATAATATACAGTGCCTCTTATATTATAGTGTGTCCTCTCTTATTATAATATACAGTACCACCTATCATTGTATAGTGTCCTCTGTTATTATAATATACAGTGCCCCTTATATTATATAGTGTCCTCTCTTATTATAATATACAGTGCCCCTTATATTATATAGTGTCTTCTCTTATTATAATATACAGTGCCCCCCTATCATTATATAGTGTCCTCTTTTATTATAAAATACAGTGCCCCTTATAGTATATAGTGTCCTCTCTTATTATAATATACAGTGCCCCTTATATTATATAGTGTCCTCTGTTATTATAATATACAGTGCCCCCTATCATTATATAATGTCCTCTGTTATTATAATATACAGTGCCCCCTATCATTATATAATGCCCTCTTTTATTATAATATACAGTGCCCCCTATCATTAAATAGTTTCCTCTGTTATTATAATATACAGTGCCCCTTATATTATATAGTATCCTCTCTTATTATAATATACAGTGCCCCTTATAATATATAGTGTCCTCTCTTATTATAATATACAGTGCCCCCTATCATTATATAGTTTCCTCTGTTATTATAATATACAGTTTCCCTTATATTATATATTGTCCTCTCTTATTATAATATACAGTTCCCCCTATCCTTGTGTAGTGTCCTCTGTTACTATATTCTATAGTGCCCCTTATATTATATAGTGTCCTCTCTTATTATAATATACAGTGCCCCCTATCATTATATAGTTTCCTCTGTTATTATAATATACAGTGCCCCTTATATTATATAGAGTCCTCTCTTATTATAATATACAGTGCCCCCTATCATTATATAGTTTCCTCTGTTATTATATTCTACAGTGCCCCTTATATAATATAGTGTTCTCTGTTATAATAATATACAGTTCCCCTTATATTATATAGTGTCCTCTCTTATTATAATATACAGTGCCTCCTATCATTATATAATGTCCTCTGTTATTATAATATACAGTGCCCCTTATATTATATAGTGTCGTCTCTTATTATAATATACAGTGCCCCCTATCATTATATAATGTCCTCTCTTATTATAATATACAGTGCCCCTTATATTATATAGTGTCCATTGTTATTATAATATACAGTGCCCCTTATATTTTATAGTGTCCTCTCTAATTATAATATAAAGTGCCCCTATCATTATATAGTGTCCTCTATTATAATATACAGTGCTTCTTATATTATATAGTGTCCTCTCTTATTATAATATACAATGCCCCCTATCATTATATAGTGTCTATTGTTATTATAATATTCAGTGCCCCTTATATTATATAGTGTCCTCTCTTATTATAATATACAGTGCCCCCTATCATTATACAATGTCCTCTGTTATTATAATATACAGTGCCCCTTATCATTATATAATGTCCTCTCTTATTATAATATACAGTGCCCCTTATATTATATAGTGTCCTCTCTTATTATAATGTACAGTGCCCCCTATCATTATATAATGTCCTCTCTTATTATAATATACAGTGCCCCTTATATTATATAGTGTCCTCTCTTATTATAATATACAGTGCCCCCTATCATTATATAGTGTCCATTGTTATTATAATATACAGTGCCCCTTATATTTTATAGTGTCCTCTCTAATTATAATATAAAGTGCCCCTATCATTATATAGTGTCCTCTATTATAATATACAGTGCTTCTTATATTATATAGTGTCCTCTCTTATTATAATATACAATGCCCCCTATCATTATATAGTGTCTATTGTTATTATAATATTCAGTGCCCCTTATATTATATAGTGTCCTCTCTTATTATAATATACAGTGCCCCTTATATTATATAGTGTCCTCTATTATTATAATATACCGTGCCCCCTATCATTATATAATGTCCTCTGTTATAATATACAGTACCCCTTATATTATATAGTGTCCTCTCTTATTATAATGTACAGTGCCCCCTATCATTATATAATGTCCTCTCTTATTATAATATACAGTGCCCCTTATATTATATAGTGTCCTCTCTTATTATAATATACAGTGCCCCCTATCATTATATAGTTTCCTCTGTTATTATAATATACAGTGCCCCTTATATTATATAGTGTCCTCTCTTATTATAATATACAGTGCCCCTTATAATATATAGTGTCCTCTCTTATTAAAATATACAGAGCCCCCTATCATTATATAATGTCCTCTCTTATTATAATATACAGTGCCCCTTATATTATATAGTGTCATCTCTTATTATAATATACAGTGCCCCCTATCATGATATAGTGTCCATTGTTATTATAATATACAGTGCCTCTTATATTTTATTGTGTCCTCTCTTATTAAAATATACAGTGCCCCCCTATCATTATATAGTGTCATCTTTTATTATAATATACAGTGCCCCTTATATTATATAGTGTCCTCTCTTATTATAATATACAGTGCCCCTTATATTATATAGTGTCCTCTCTTATTATAATATACAGTGCCCCCTATATTATATAGTGTACTCTGTTATTATAATATACAGTGCCCCCTATCATTATATAATGTACTCTGTTATTATAATATACAGTGCCCCCTATCATTATATAATGCCCTCTGTTATTATAATATACAGTGCCCCCTATCATTAAATAGTTTCCTCTGTTATTATAATATACAGTGCCCCTTATATTATATAGTATCCTCTCTTATTATAATATACAGTGCCCCCTATCATTATATAGTTTCCTCTGTTATTATAATATACAGTGCCTCTTATATTATATAGTGTCCTCTCTTATTATAATATACAGTGCCCCTTATAATATATAGTGTCCTCTCTTATTATAATATACAGTGCCCCCTATCATTATATAGTTTCCTCTGTTATTATAATATACAGTGCCTCTTATATTATATAGTGTCCTCTCTTATTATAATATACAGTGCACCTTATATTATATAATGTCCTCTCTTATTATAATATACAGTTCCCCCTATCCTTGTGTAGTGTCCTCTGTTACTATATTCTATAGTGCCCCTTATATTATATAGTGTCCTCTCTTATTATAATATACAGTGCCCCCTATCATTATATAGTTTCCTCTGTTATTATAATATACAGTGCCCCTTATATTATATAGAGTCCTCTCTTATTATAATATACAGTTCCCCCTATCATTGTGTAGTTTCCTCTGTTATTATATTCTACAGTGCCCCTTATAAAATATAGTGTTCTCTGTTATAATAATATACAGTTCTCCTTATATTATATAGTGTCCTCTCTTATTATAATATACAGTGCCTCCTATCATTATATAATGTCCTCTGTTATTATAATATACAGTGCCCCTTATATTATATAGTGTCGTCTCTTATTATAATATACAGTGCCCCTTATATTATATAGTGTCCTATCTTATTATAAAATACAGTGCCCCCTATCATTATATAGTGTTCATTGTTATTATAATATACAGTGCCCCTATCATTATATAGTGTCCTCTATTATTATAATATACAGTGCTTCTTATATTATATAGTGTCCTCTCTTATTATAATATACAGTGCCCCCTATCATTATACAATGTCCTCTGCTATTATAATATACATTGCCCCTTATCATTATATAATGTCCTCTCTTATTATAATATACAGTGCCCCTTATATTATATAGTGTCCTCTCTTATTATAATATACAGTGCCCCCTATCATTATATAGTGTCCTCTCTTATTATAATATACAGTGCCCCCTATCATTATATAGTGTCCTCTGTTATTATAATATACAGTGCCCCTTATATTATAAAGTGTCCTCTATTATTATAATATACCGTGCCCCCTATCATTATATAATGTCATCTGTTATAATATACAGTGCCCCTTATATTATATAGTGTCCTCTCTTTTTATAATGTACAGTGCCCCTTATATTATATAGTGTCCTCTCTTATTATAATATACAGTGCCCCCTATCATTATATAGTTTCCTCTGTTATTATAATATACAGTGCCCCTTATATTATATAGTGTCCTCTCTTATTATAATATACAGTGCCCCTTATAATATATAGTGTCCTCTCTTATTAAAATATACAGTGCCCCTTATATTATATAGTGTCCTCTCTTATTATAATATACAGTGCCCCCTATCATGATATAGTGTCCATTGTTATTATAATATACAGTGCCTCTTATATTTTATTGTGTCCTCTCTTATTAAAATATACAGTGCCCCCCTATCATTATATAGTGTCCTCTTTTATTATAATATACAGTGCCCCTTATATTATATAGTGTCCTCTCTTATTATAATATACAGTGCCCCTTATATTATATAGTGTCCTCTCTTATTATAATATACAGTGCCCCTTATATTATATAGTGTCCTCTGTTATTATAATATACAGTGCCCCCTATCATTATATAATGTACTCTGTTATTATAATATACAGTGCCCCCTATCATTATATAATGCCCTCTGTTATTATAATATACAGTGCCCCCTATCATTAAATAGTTTCCTCTGTTATTATAATATACAGTGCCCCTTATATTATATAGTATCCTCTCTTATTATAATATACAGTGCCCCCTATCATTATATAGTTTCCTCTGTTATTATAATATACAGTGCCTCTTATATTATATAGTGTCCTCTCTTATTATAATATACAGTGCCCCTTATAATATATAGTGTCCTCTCTTATTATAATATACAGTGCCCCCTATCATTATATAGTTTCCTCTGTTATTATAATATACAGTGCACCTTATATTATATAATGTCCTCTCTTATTATAATATACAGTTCCCCCTATCCTTGTGTAGTGTCCTCTGTTACTATATTCTATAGTGCCCCTTATATTATATAGTGTCCTCTCTTATTATAATATACAGTGCCCCCTATCATTATATAGTTTCCTCTGTTATTATAATATACAGTGCCCCTTATATTATATAGAGTCCTCTCTTATTATAATATACAGTGCCCCCTATCATTGTGTAGTTTCCTCTGTTATTATATTCTACAGTGCCCCTTATAAAATATAGTGTTCTCTGTTATAATAATATACAGTTCTCCTGATATTATATAGTGTCCTCTCTTATTATAATATACAGTGCCTCCTATCATTATATAATGTCCTCTGTTATTATAATATACAGTGCCCCTTATATTATATAGTGTCGTCTCTTATTATAATATACAGTGCCCCTTATATTATATAGTGTCCTATCTTATTATAAAATACAGTGCCCCCTATCATTATATAGTGTCCATTGTTATTATAATATACAGTGCCCCTATCATTATATAGTGTCCTCTATTATTATAATATACAGTGCTTCTTATATTATATAGTGTCCTTTCTTATTATAATATACAGTGCCCCCTATCATTATACAATGTTCTCTGTTATTATAATATACATTGCCCCTTATCATTATATAATGTCCTCTCTTATTATAATATACAGTGCCCCTTATATTATATAGTGTCCTCTCTTATTATAATATACAGTGCCCCCTATCATTATATAGTGTCCTCTCTTATTATAATATACAGTGCCCCCTATCATTATATAGTGTCCTCTGTTATTATAATATACAGTGCCCCTTATATTATAAAGTGTCCTCTATTATTATAATATACCGTGCCCCCTATCATTATATAATGTCATCTGTTATAATATACAGTGCCCCTTATATTATATAGTGTCCTCTCTTATTATAATGTACAGTGCCCCTTATATTATATAGTGTCCTCTCTTATTATAATATACAGTGCCCCCTATCATTATATAGTTTCCTCTGTTATTATAATATACAGTACCCCTTATATTATATAGTGTCCTCTCTTATTATAATATACAGTGCCCCCTATCATGATATAGTGTCCATTGTTATTATAATATACAGTGCCTCTTATATTTTATTGTGTCCTCTCTTATTAAAATATACAGTGCCCCCCTATCATTATATAGTGTCTTCTTTTATTATAATATACAGTGCCCCTTATATTATATAGTGTCCTCTCTTATTATAATATACAGTGCCCCTTATATTATATAGTGTCCTCTCTTATTATAATATACAGTGCCCCTTATATTAAATAGTGTCCTCTGTTATTATAATATACAGTGCCCCCTATCATTATATAATGCCCTCTGTTATTATAATATACAGTGCCCCCTATCATTAAATAGTTTCCTCTGTTATTATAATATACAGTGCCCCTTATATTATATAGTATCCTCTCTTATTATAATATACAGTGCCCCCTATCATTATATAGTTTCCTCTGCTATTATAATATACAGTGCCCCTTATATTATATAGTGTCCTCTCTTATTATAATATACAGTGCCCCTTATAATATATAGTGTCCTCTCTTATTATAATATACAGTGCCCCCTATCATTATATACTTTCCTCTGTTATTATAATATACAGTGCACCTTATATTATATAGTGTCCTCTCTTATTATAATATACAGTTCCCCCTATCCTTGTGTAGTGTCCTCTGTTACTATATTCTATAGTGCCCCTTATATTATATAGTGTCCTCTCTTATTATAATATACAGTGCCCCCTATCATTATATAGTTTCCTCTGTTATTATAATATACAGTGCCCCTTATATTATATAGAGTCCTCTCTTATTATAATATACAGTGCCCCCTATCATTGTGTAGTGTCCTCTGTTATTATATTCTACAGTGCCCATTATATAATATAGTGTTCTCTGTTATAATAATATACAGTTCCCCTTTTATTATATAGTGTCCTCTCTTATTATAATATACAGTGCCTCCTATCATTATATAGTGTCCTCTATTATTATAATATACAGTGCCCCTTATACTATATAGTGTCCTCTCTTATTATAATATACAGTGCCCCCTATCATTATACAATGTCTTCTGTTATTATAATATACAGTGCCCCTTATCATTATATAATGTCCTCTCTTATTATAATATATAGTGCCCCTTATATTATATAGTGTCCTCTCTTATTATAATATACAGTGCCCCCTATCATTATGTAGTGTCCTCTGTTATTATAATATTCAGTGCCCCTTATATTATATAGTGTCCTCTCTTATTATAATATACAGTGCCTCCTATCATTATATAGTGTCCTCTATTACTATAATATACAGTGCCCCTTATACTATATAGTGTCCTCTCTTATTATAATATACAGTGCCCCCTATCATTATACAATGTCTTCTGTTATTATAATATACAGTGCCCCTTATCATTATATAATGTCCTCTCTTATTATAATATATAGTGCCCCTTATATTATATAGTGTCCTCTCTTATTATAATATACAGTGCCCCCTATCATTATGTAGTGTCCTCTGTTATTATAATATACAGTGCCCCTTATATTATATAGTGTCCTCTATTATTATAATATACAGTACCCCCTATATTATATAGTGTCCTCTCTTATTATATTATACAGTGCCCCCTATCATTATATAATGTCATCTGTCATTATAATATACAGTGCCCCTATCATTATATAATGTCCTTTGTTATTATAATATGAAGTGCACCTTATATTATATAGTGTCCTCTCTTATTATAATATACAGTGTCCCTTATCATTATATAATGTACTCTGTTATTATAATATACAGTGCCCCTTATATTATATAGTGTCCTCTCTTATTATAATATACAGTGCCACGTATCATTATATAATGTTCTCTGCTATTATAATATACAGTGCCCCCTATCATTGCATAATGTCCTCTCTTATTATAATATACAGTGCACCTTATATTATATAGTGTCCTCTCTTATTATAATATACAGCGCCCCCTATCATTATATAGTGTCCATTGTTATTATAATATACAGTGCCCCTTATATTCTATAGTGTCCTCTCTTATTATAATATACAGTGCCCCTTATATTATATAGTGTCCTCTCTTATTATAATATACAGTGCCCCCTATCATTATATAATGTCCTCTGTTATTATAATATACAGTGCCCCCTATCATTATATAGTGTCCTCTGTTATTATAATATACAGTGCCCCTTATATTATATAGTGTCTTCTCTTATTATAATATATAGTGCCCCTTATATTATATAGTGTCCTCACTTATTATAATATACAGTGCCCCTTATATCATATAATGTCCTCTCTTATTATAATATACTGTGCCCCCTACCATTATATAGCGTCCTCTTTTATTATAATATACAGTGCCCCTTTTATTGTATAGTGTCTGCTCTTATTATAATATACAGTGCCCCCTATCATTATATAATGTCCTCTGTTATTATAATATACAGTGCCCCCTATCATTATATAATGTCCTCTCTTATTATAATATACAGTGCCCCCTATCATTATATTAAGTCCTCTCTTATTATAATATACAGTGCCCCTTATATTATATAGTGTCCTCTCTTATTATAATATACAGTGCCCCCTATCATTATTAAATGTACACTGTTATTATAATATACAGTGCCCCCTATCATTATATAATGTCCTCTCTTATTATAATATACAGTGCCCCTTATATTATATAGTGTCCTCTCTTATTATAATATACAGTGCCCCCTATCATTATATAATGTCCTCTCTTATTATAATATACAGTGCCCCTTATATTATATAGTGTCCTCTCTTATTATAATATACAGTGCCCCCTATCATTATAAAATGTACACTGTTATTATAATATACAGTGCCCCCTATCATTATATAATGTCCTCTATTATTATAATATACAGTGCCCCTTATATTATATAGTGTCCTCTCTTATTATAATATACAGTGCCCCCTATCATTATATAATGTCCTCTCTTATTATAATATACAGTGCCCCCTATCATTATATAAAGTCCTCTTTTATTATAATATACAGTGCCCCTTATATTATATAGTGTCCTCTCTTATTATAATATACAGTGCCACCTATCATTATATAGTGTCCATTGTTATTATAATATACAGTGCCCCTTATATTTTATTGTGTCCTCTCTTATTATAATATACAGTGCCACCTATCATTGTATAGTGTCCTCTGTTATTATATTCTACAGTGCCCCTTATATTATATAGTGTCCTCTCTTATTATAATATACAGTGCCCCAAATCATTATATAATGTCCTCTGTTATTATAAAATACAGTGTCCCCTATCATTATATAATGTCCTCTGTTATTATAATATACAGTGCCCCCTATCATTATATAATGTCCTCTGTTTTTATAATATACAGTGTCCCTTATATTATATAGTGTCCTCTCTTATTATAATAAACCGTGCCCCTATCATTATATAATGTCCCCTGTTATTATAATTTACAGTACCCCTTATATTATATAGTGTCCTCTCTTATTATAATATACAGTTACCCCCTATCATTAAATAATGTCCTCTGTAATTATAATATACAGTGCCCCCTATCATTATATAGTGTCCTCTTTTATTATAATATACAGTGCCCCCTATCATTATATAATGTCCTCTGTTATTATAATATACAGTGCCCCCTATCATTATATAGTGTCCTCTCTTATTATAATATACAGTGCCCCCTATCATTATATAATGTCCTCTGTTATTATAATATACAGTGCCCCCTATCATTATATAGTGTCCTCTGTTATTATAATATACAGTGCCCCTTATATTATATAGTGTCCTCTCTTATTATAAAATAGAGTGCCCCCTATCATTATATAGTGTCCTCTCTTATTATAATATACAGTGCCTCCTATCATTATATACTGTCCTCTCTTATTATAATATACAGTGTCCCCTATCATTATATAATGTCCTCTCTTATTATAATATACAGTGCCCCTTATATTATATAGTGTCCTCTCTTATTATAATATACAGTGACCCCTATCATGATATAGTGTCCATTGTTATTATAATATACAGTGCCTCTTATATTTTATTGTGTCCTCTCTTATTATAATATACAGTGCCACCTATCATTGTATAGTGTCCTCTGTTATTATAATATACAATGCCCCTTATATTATATAGTGTCTTCTCTTATTATAATATACAGTGCCCCACTATCATTATATAGTGTCCTCTTTTATTATAATAAACAGTGCCCCTAATATTATATAGTGTCCTCTCTTATTATAATATACAGTGCCCCCTATCATTATATAGTTTCCTCTCTTATTATAATATACAGTGCACCTTATATTATATAGTGTCCTCTCTTATTATAATGTACAGTGCCCCTTATATTATATAGTGTACTCTCTTATTATAATATACAGTGCCCCCTATCATTATATACTGTCCTCTCTTATTAAAATATACAGTGCCCCCTATCATTATATAATGTCCTCTCTTATTATAATATACAGTGCCCCTTATATTATATAGTGTCCTCTCTTATTATAATGTACAGTGCCCCTTATATTATATAGTGTACTCTCTTATTATAATATACAGTGCCCCTTATATTATATAGTGTCCTCTCTTATTATAATATACAGTGCCCCCTATCATTATATAATGTCATCTGTTATTATAATATACAGTGCCCCTATCATTATATAATGTCCTCTGTTATTATAATATGAAGTGCACCTTATATTATATAGTGTCCTCTCTTATTATAATATACAGTGCCCCTTATCATTATATAATGTACTCTGTTATTATAATACACAGTGCCCCTTATATTATATAGTGTCCTCTCTTATTATAATATACAGTGCCACGTATCATTATATAATGTCCTCTCTTATTATAATATACAGTGCCCCCTATCATGATATAGTGTCCATTGTTATTATAATATACAGTGCCCCTTATATTATATAGTGTCCTCTCTTATTATAATGTACAGTGCCCCTTATATTATATAGTGTCCTCTCTTATTATAATATACAGTGGCCCCTAACATTATATAGTGTCCTCTTTTATTATAATATACAGTGCCCCTTATAGTACATAGTGTCCTCTCTTATTATAATGTACAGTGCCCCTTACCTTATATATTGTCCTCTCTTATTCTAATATACAGTGGCCCCTATCATTATATAGTGTCCTCTTTTATTATAATATACAGTGCCCCTTATATTACATAGTGTCCTCTCTTATTATAATATACAGTGCCCCTTATATTACATAGTGTCCTCTCTTATTATAATATACAGTGCCCCCTATCATTATATAATGTCCTCTGTTATTATAATTTTCAGTGCCCCCTATCATTATATAATGTCCTCTCTTATTATAATATACAGTGTCCCTTATATTATATATTGTCCTCTCTTATTATAATATACCGTGCCCCCTATCATTATATAATGTCCTCTGTTATTATAATATACAGTGCCCCTTATATTATATAGTGTCCTCTCTTATTATAATGTACAGTGCCCCTTATATTATATAGTGTCCTCTCTTATTATAATATACAGTGGCCCCTATCATTATATAGTGTCCTCTTTTATTATAATATACAGTGCCCCTTATATTATATAGTGTCCTCTCTTATTATAATATACAGTGCCCCTTATAATATATAGTGTCCTCTCTTATTATAATATACAGTGCCCCCTATCATTATATAGTTTCCTCTGTTATTATAATATACAGTGCCCCTTATATTTTATTGTGTCCTCTCTTATTATAATATACAGTGCCACCTATCATTGTATAGTGTCCTCTGTTATTATATTCTACAGTGCCAATTATATTATATAGTGTCCTCTCTTATTATAATATACAGTGCCCCTTATATTATATAGTGTCTTCTCTTATTATAATATACAGTTCCCCCCTACAATTAAATAATGTCCTCTGTAATTATAATATACAGTGCCCCCTATCATTATATAATGTCCTCTGTTATTATAATATACAGTGCCCCCTATCATTATATAATGTCCTCTGTTATTATAATATACAGTGCCCCCTATCATTATATAATGTCCTCTGTTATTATAATATACAGTGCCCCATATCATTATATAATGTCCTCTGTTATTATAATATACAGTGCCCCCTATCATTATATAATGTCCTCTGTTATTATAATATACAGTGCCCCTTATATTATATAGTGTCCTCTCTTAGTATAATATACAGTGTCCCTTATATTATATAGTGTCCTCTCTTATTATAATATACAGTGACCCTTATATTATATAGTGTCCTCTATTATTATAATATACAGTGCCCCCTATCATTATATAATGTCCTCTGTTATTATAATATACAGTGCCGCCTATCATTATATAGTGTCCTCTGTTATTATAATATACAGTGCCCCTTTTATTATATAGTGTCCTCTCTTATTATAATATACAGTGCCCCTTATATTATATAGTGTCCTCTCCTATTATAATATACAGTGCCCCTTATATTATATAATGTCCTCTCTTATTATAATATACAGTGCCCCCTATCATTATATAGCGTCCTCTTTTATTATAATATACAGTGCCCCTTATATTGTATAGTGTCTGCTCTTATTGTAATATACAGTGCCCCCTATCATTATATAATGTCCTCTGTTATTATAATATACAGTGCCCCCTATCATTATATAATGTCCTCTCTTATGATAATATACAGTGCTCCTTATATTATATAGTGTCCTCTCTTATTATAATATACAGTGCCCCCTATCATTATTTAATGTCCTCTCTTATTATAATATACAGTGCCCCTTATATTATATAGTGTCCTCTCTTATTATAATATACAGTGCCCCTTATATTATATAGTGTCCTCTGTTATTATAATATACAGTGCCCCCTATCATGATATAGTGTCCATTGTTATTATAATATACAGTGCCTCTTATATTATAGTGTGTCCTCTCTTATTATAATATACAGTACCACCTATCATTGTATAGTGTCCTCTGTTATTATAATATACAGTGCCCCTTATATTATATAGTGTCCTCTCTTATTATAATATACAGTGCCCCTTATATTATATAGTGTCTTCTCTTATTATAATATACAGTGCCCCCTATCATTATATAGTGTCCTGTTTTATTATAAAATACAGTGCCCCTTATAGTATATAGTGTCCTCTCTTATTATAATATACAGTGCCCCTTATATTATATAGTGTCCTCTGTTATTATAATATACAGTGCCCCCTATCATTATATAATGTCCTCTGTTATTATAATATACAGTGCCCCCTATCATTATATAATGCCCTCTTTTATTATAATATACAGTGCCCCCTATCATTAAATAGTTTCCTCTGTTATTATAATATACAGTGCCCCTTATATTATATAGTATCCTCTCTTATTATAATATACAGTGCCCCTTATAATATATAGTGTCCTCTCTTATTATAATATACAGTGCCCCCTATCATTATATAGTTTCCTCTGTTATTATAATATACAGTTTCCCTTATATTATATATTGTCCTCTCTTATTATAATATACAGTTCCCCCTATCCTTGTGTAGTGTCCTCTGTTACTATATTCTATAGTGCCCCTTATATTATATAGTGTCCTCTCTTATTATAATATACAGTGCCCCCTATCATTATATAGTTTCCTCTGTTATTATAATATACAGTGCCCCTTATATTATATAGAGTCCTCTCTTATTATAATATACAGTGCCCCCTATCATTATATAGTTTCCTCTGTTATTATATTCTACAGTGCCCCTTATATAATATAGTGTTCTCTGTTATAATAATATACAGTTCCCCTTATATTATATAGTGTCCTCTCTTATTATAATATACAGTGCCTCCTATCATTATATAATGTCCTCTGTTATTATAATATACAGTGCCCCTTATATTATATAGTGTCGTCTCTTATTATAATATACAGTGCCCCCTATCATTATATAATGTCCTCTCTTATTATAATATACAGTGCCCCTTATATTATATAGTGTCCATTGTTATTATAATATACAGTGCCCCTTATATTTTATAGTGTCCTCTCTAATTATAATATAAAGTGCCCCTATCATTATATAGTGTCCTCTATTATAATATACAGTGCTTCTTATATTATATAGTGTCCTCTCTTATTATAATATACAATGCCCCCTATCATTATATAGTGTCTATTGTTATTATAATATTCAGTGCCCCTTATATTATATAGTGTCCTCTCTTATTATAATATACAGTGCCCCCTATCATTATACAATGTCCTCTGTTATTATAATATACAGTGCCCCTTATCATTATATAATGTCCTCTCTTATTATAATATACAGTGCCCCTTATATTATATAGTGTCCTCTCTTATTATAATGTACAGTGCCCCCTATCATTATATAATGTCCTCTCTTATTATAATATACAGTGCCCCTTATATTATATAGTGTCCTCTCTTATTATAATATACAGTGCCCCCTATCATTATATAGTGTCCATTGTTATTATAATATACAGTGCCCCTTATATTTTATAGTGTCCTCTCTAATTATAATATAAAGTGCCCCTATCATTATATAGTGTCCTCTATTATAATATACAGTGCTTCTTATATTATATAGTGTCCTCTCTTATTATAATATACAATGCCCCCTATCATTATATAGTGTCTATTGTTATTATAATATTCAGTGCCCCTTATATTATATAGTGTCCTCTCTTATTATAATATACAGTGCCCCTTATATTATATAGTGTCCTCTATTATTATTATAATATACCGTGCCCCCTATCATTATATAATGTCCTCTGATATAATATACAGTACCCCTTATATTATATAGTGTCCTCTCTTATTATAATGTACAGTGCCCCCTATCATTATATAATGTCCTCTCTTATTATAATATACAGTGCCCCTTATATTATATAGTGTCCTCTCTTATTATAATATACAGTGCCCCCTATCATTATATAGTTTCCTCTGTTATTATAATATACAGTGCCCCTTATATTATATAGTGTCCTCTCTTATTATAATATTCAGTGCCCCTTATAATATATAGTGTCCTCTCTTATTAAAATATACAGTGCCCCCTATCATTATATAATGTCCTCTCTTATTATAATATACAGTGCCCCTTATATTATATAGTGTCCTCTCTTATTATAATATACAGTGCCCCCTATCATGATATAGTGTCCATTGTTATTATAATATACAGTGCCTCTTATATTTTATTGTGTCCTCTCTTATTAAAATATACAGTGCCCCCTATCATTATATAATGTACTCTGTTATTATAATATACAGTGCCCCCTATCATTATATAATGCCCTCTGTTATTATAATATACAGTGCCCCCTATCATTAAATAGTTTCCTCTGTTATTATAATATACAGTGCCCCTTATATTATATAGTATCCTCTCTTATTATAATATACAGTGCCCCCTATCATTATATAGTTTCCTCTGTTATTATAATATACAGTGCCTCTTATATTATATAGTGTCCTCTCTTATTATAATATACAGTGCCCCTTATAATATATAGTGTCCTCTCTTATTATAATATACAGTGCCCCCTATCATTATATAGTTTCCTCTGTTATTATAATATACAGTGCACCTTATATTATATAATGTCTTCTCTTATTATAATATACAGTTCCCCCTATCCTTGTGTAGTGTCCTCTGTTACTATATTCTATAGTGCCCCTTATATTATATAGTGTCCTCTCTGATTATAATATACAGTGCCCCCTATCATTATATAGTTTCCTCTGTTATTATAATATACAGTGCCCCTTATATTATATAGAGTCCTCTCTTATTATAATATACAGTGCCCCCTATCATTTTGTAGTTTCCTCTGTTATTATATTCTACAGTGCCCCTTATAAAATATAGTGTTCTCTGTTATAATAATATACAGTTCTCCTTATATTATATAGTGTCATCTCTTATTATAATATACAGTGCCTCCTATCATTATATAATGTCCTCTCTTATTATAATATACAGTGCCCCCTATCATTATATAAAGTCCTCTTTTATTATAATATACAGTGCCCCTTATATTATATAGTGTCCTCTCTTATTATAATATACAGTGCCACCTATCATTATATAGTGTCCATTGTTATTATAATATACAGTGCCCCTTATATTTTATTGTGTCCTCTCTTATTATAATATACAGTGCCACCTATCATTGTATAGTGTCCTCTGTTATTATATTCTACAGTGCCCCTTATATTATATAGTGTCCTCTCTTATTATAATATACAGTGCCCCAAATCATTATATAATGTCCTCTGTTATTATAAAATACAGTGTCCCCTATCATTATATAATGTCCTCTGTTATTATAATATACAGTGCCCCCTATCATTATATAATGTCCTCTGTTTTTATAATATACAGTGTCCCTTATATTATATAGTGTCCTCTCTTATTATAATAAACCGTGCCCCTATCATTATATAATGTCCCCTGTTATTATAATTTACAGTACCCCTTATATTATATAGTGTCCTCTCTTATTATAATATACAGTTACCCCCTATCATTAAATAATGTCCTCTGTAATTATAATATACAGTGCCCCCTATCATTATATAGTGTCCTCTTTTATTATAATATACAGTGCCCCCTATCATTATATAATGTCCTCTGTTATTATAATATACAGTGCCCCCTATCATTATATAGTGTCCTCTCTTATTATAATATACAGTGCCCCCTATCATTATATAATGTCCTCTGTTATTATAATATACAGTGCCCCCTATCATTATATAGTGTCCTCTGTTATTATAATATACAGTGCCCCTTATATTATATAGTGTCCTCTCTTATTATAAAATAGAGTGCCCCCTATCATTATATAGTGTCCTCTCTTATTATAATATACAGTGCCCCCTATCATTATATACTGTCCTCTCTTATTATAATATACAGTGCCCCCTATCATTATATAATGTCCTCTCTTATTATAATATACAGTGCCCCTTATATTATATAGTGTCCTCTCTTATTATAATATACAGTGACCCCTATCATGATATAGTGTCCATTGTTATTATAATATACAGTGCCTCTTATATTTTATTGTGTCCTCTCTTATTATAATATACAGTGCCACCTATCATTGTATAGTGTCCTCTGTTATTATAATATACAATGCCCCTTATATTATATAGTGTCTTCTCTTATTATAATATACAGTGCCCCACTATCATTATATAGTGTCCTCTTTTATTATAATATACAGTGCCTCCTATCATTATATAATGTCCTCTGTTATTATAATATACAGTGCCCCTTATATTATATAGTGTCGTCTCTTATTATAATATACAGTGCCCCCTATCATTATATAATGTCCTCTCTTATTATAATATACAGTGCCCCTTATATTATATAGTGTCCATTGTTATTATAATATACAGTGCCCCTTATATTTTATAGTGTCCTCTCTAATTATAATATAAAGTGCCCCTATCATTATATAGTGTCCTCTATTATAATATACAGTGCTTCTTATATTATATAGTGTCCTCTCTTATTATAATATACAATGCCCCCTATCATTATATAGTGTCTATTGTTATTATAATATTCAGTGCCCCTTATATTATATAGTGTCCTCTCTTATTATAATATACAGTGCCCCCTATCATTATACAATGTCCTCTGTTATTATAATATACAGTGCCCCTTATCATTATATAATGTCCTCTCTTATTATAATATACAGTGCCCCTTATATTATATAGTGTCCTCTCTTATTATAATGTACAGTGCCCCCTATCATTATATAATGTCCTCTCTTATTATAATATACAGTGCCCCTTATATTATATAGTGTCCTCTCTTATTATAATATACAGTGCCCCCTATCATTATATAGTGTCCATTGTTATTATAATATACAGTGCCCCTTATATTTTATAGTGTCCTCTCAAATTATAATATAAAGTGCCCCTATCATTATATAGTGTCCTCTATTATAATATACAGTGCTTCTTATATTATATAGTGTCCTCTCTTATTATAATATACAATGCCCCCTATCATTATATAGTGTCTATTGTTATTATAATATTCAGTGCCCCTTATATTATATAGTGTCCTCTCTTATTATAATATACAGTGCCCCTTATATTATATAGTGTCCTCTATTATTATAATATACCGTGCCCCCTATCATTATATAATGTCCTCTGATATAATATACAGTACCCCTTATATTATATAGTGTCCTCTCTTATTATAATGTACAGTGCCCCCTATCATTATATAATGTCCTCTCTTATTATAATATACAGTGCCCCTTATATTATATAGTGTCCTCTCTTATTATAATATACAGTGCCCCCTATCATTATATAGTTTCCTCTGTTATTATAATATACAGTGCCCCTTATATTATATAGTGTCCTCTCTTATTATAATATTCAGTGCCCCTTATAATATATAGTGTCCTCTCTTATTAAAATATACAGTGTCCCCTATCATTATATAATGTCCTCTCTTATTATAATATACAGTGCCCCTTATATTATATAGTGTCCTCTCTTATTATAATATACAGTGCCCCCTATCATGATATAGTGTCCATTGTTATTATAATATACAGTGCCTCTTATATTTTATTGTGTCCTCTCTTATTAAAATATACAGTGCCCCCTATCATTATATAATGTACTCTGTTATTATAATATACAGTGCCCCCTATCATTATATAATGCCCTCTGTTATTATAATATACAGTGCCCCCTATCATTAAATAGTTTCCTCTCTTATTATAATATACAGTGCCCCTTATAATATATAGTGTCCTCTCTTATTATAATATACAGTGCCCCCTATCATTATATAGTTTCCTCTGTTATTATAATATACAGTGCACCTTATATTATATAATGTCCTCTCTTATTATAATATACAGTTCCCCCTATCCTTGTGTAGTGTCCTCTGTTACTATATTCTATAGTGCCCCTTATATTATATAGTGTCCTCTCTGATTATAATATACAGTGCCCCCTATCATTATATAGTTTCCTCTGTTATTATAATATACAGTGCCCCTTATATTATATAGAGTCCTCTCTTATTATAATATACAGTGCCCCCTATCATTTTGTAGTTTCCTCTGTTATTATATTCTACAGTGCCCCTTATAAAATATAGTGTTCTCTGTTATAATAATATACAGTTCTCCTTATATTATATAGTGTCATCTCTTATTATAATATACAGTGCCTCCTATCATTATATAATGTCCTCTCTTATTATAATATACAGTGCCCCCTATCATTATATAAAGTCCTCTTTTATTATAATATACAGTGCCCCTTATATTATATAGTGTCCTCTCTTATTATAATATACAGTGCCACCTATCATTATATAGTGTCCATTGTTATTATAATATACAGTGCCCCTTATATTTTATTGTGTCCTCTCTTATTATAATATACAGTGCCACCTATCATTGTATAGTGTCCTCTGTTATTATATTCTACAGTGCCCCTTATATTATATAGTGTCCTCTCTTATTATAATATACAGTGCCCCAAATCATTATATAAGGTCCTCTGTTATTATAAAATACAGTGTCCCCTATCATTATATAATGTCCTCTGTTATTATAATATACAGTGCCCCCTATCATTATATAATGTCCTCTGTTTTTATAATATACAGTGTCCCTTATATTATATAGTGTCCTCTCTTATTATAATAAACCGTGCCCCTATCATTATATAATGTCCCCTGTTATTATAATTTACAGTACCCCTTATATTATATAGTGTCCTCTCTTATTATAATATACAGTTACCCCCTATCATTAAATAATGTCCTCTGTAATTATAATATACAGTGCCCCCTATCATTATATAGTGTCCTCTTTTATTATAATATACAGTGCCCCCTATCATTATATAATGTCCTCTGTTATTATAATATACAGTGCCCCCTATCATTATATAGTGTCCTCTCTTATTATAATATACAGTGCCCCCTATCATTATATAATGTCCTCTGTTATTATAATATACAGTGCCCCCTATCATTATATAGTGTCCTCTGTTATTATAATATACAGTGCCCCTTATATTATATAGTGTCCTCTCTTATTATAAAATAGAGTGCCCCCTATCATTATATAGTGTCCTCTCTTATTATAATATACAGTGCCCCCTATCATTATATACTGTCCTCTCTTATTATAATATACAGTGCCCCCTATCATTATATAATGTCCTCTCTTATTATAATATACAGTGCCCCTTATATTATATAGTGTCCTCTCTTATTATAATATACAGTGACCCCTATCATGATATAGTGTCCATTGTTATTATAATATACAGTGCCTCTTATATTTTATTGTGTCCTCTCTTATTATAATATACAGTGCCACCTATCATTGTATAGTGTCCTCTGTTATTATAATATACAATGCCCCTTATATTATATAGTGTCTTCTCTTATTATAATATACAGTGCCCCACTATCATTATATAGTGTCCTCTTTTATTATAATAAACAGTGCCCCTAATATTATATCGTGTCCTCTCTTATTATAATATACAGTGCCCCCTATCATTATATACTGTCCTCTCTTATTAAAATATACAGTGCCCCCTATCATTATATAGTTTCCTCTCTTATTATAATATACAGTGCACCTTATATTATATAGTGTCCTCTCTTATTATAATGTACAGTGCCCCTTATATTATATAGTGTACTCTCTTATTATAATATACAGTGCCCCCTATCATTATATACTGTCCTCTCTTATTAAAATATACAGTGCCCCCTATCATTATATAATGTCCTCTCTTATTATAATATACAGTGCCCCTTAAATTATATAGTGTCCTCTCTTATTATAATATACAGTGCCCCCTATCATTGTATAGTGTCCTCTGTTATTATAATATACAGTGCCCCTTATATTATATAGTGTTTTCTCTTATTATAATATACAGTGCCCCACTATCATTATATAGTGTCCTCTTCTATTATTATAAACTGTGCCCCTTATATTATATAGTGTCCTCTCTTATTATAATATACAGTGCCCCTTAAATTATATAGTGTCCTCTCTTATTATAATATACAGTGCCCCTTTTATTATATAGTGTCCTCTGTTATTATAATATACAGTGCCCCCTATCATTATATAATGTCCTCTGTTATTATAATATACAGTGCCCCCTATCATTATATAATGTCCTCTCTTATTATAATATACAGTGTCCCTTATATTATATATTGTCCTCTCTTATTATAATATACCGTGCCCCCTATCATTATATAATGTCCTCTGTTATTATAATATACAGTGCACCTTATATTATATAGTGTCCTCTCTTATTATAATGTACAGTGCCCCTTATATTATATAGTGTCCTCTCTTATTATAATATACAGTGGCCCCTATCATTATATAGTGTCCTCTTTTATTATAATATACAGTGCCCCTTATATTATATAGTGTCCTCTCTTATTATAATATACAGTGCCCCTTATAATATATAGTGTCCTCTCTTATTATAATATACAGTGCCCCCTATCATTATATAGTTTCCTCTGTTATTATAATATACAGTGCCCCTTATATTTTATTGTGTCCTCTCTTATTATAATATACAGTGCCACCTATCATTGTATAGTGTCCTCTGTTATTATATTCTACAGTGCCAATTATATTATATAGTGTCCTCTCTTATTATAATAAACCGTGCCCCTATCATTATATAATGTCCCCTGTTATTATAATTTACAGTACCCCTTATATTATATAGTGTCCTCTCTTATTATAATATACAGTTACCCCCTATCATTAAATAATGTCCTCTGTAATTATAATATACAGTGCCCCCTATCATTATATAGTGTCCTCTTTTATTATAATATACAGTGCCCCCTATCATTATATAATGTCCTCTGTTATTATAATATACAGTGCCCCCTATCATTATATAATGTCCTCTCTTATTATAATATACAGTGCCCCTTATATTATATAGTGTCCTCTCTTATTATAATATACAGTGCCCCTTATATTAAATAGTGTCCTCTGTTATTATAATATACAGTGCCCCCTATCATTATATAATGCCCTCTGTTATTATAATATACAGTGCCCCCTATCATTAAATAGTTTCCTCTGTTATTATAATATACAGTGCCCCTTATATTATATAGTATCCTCTCTTATTATAATATACAGTGCCCCCTATCATTATATAGTTTCCTCTGCTATTATAATATACAGTGCCCCTTATATTATATAGTGTCCTCTCTTATTATAATATACAGTGCCCCTTATAATATATAGTGTCCTCTCTTATTATAATATACAGTGCCCCCTATCATTATATACTTCCCTCTGTTATTATAATATACAGTGCACCTTATATTATATAGTGTCCTCTCTTATTATAATATACAGTTCCCCCTATCCTTGTGTAGTGTCCTCTGTTACTATATTCTATAGTGCCCCTTATATTATATAGTGTCCTCTCTTATTATAATATACAGTGCCCCCTATCATTATATAGTTTCCTCTGTTATTATAATATACAGTGCCCCTTATATTATATAGAGTCCTCTCTTATTATAATATACAGTGCCCCCTATCATTGTGTAGTGTCCTCTGTTATTATATTCTACAGTGCCCATTATATAATATAGTGTTCTCTGTTATAATAATATACAGTTCCCCTTTTATTATATAGTGTCCTCTCTTATTATAATATACAGTGCCTCCTATCATTATATAGTGTCCTCTATTATTATAATATACAGTGCCCCTTATACTATATAGTGTCCTCTCTTATTATAATATACAGTGCCCCCTATCATTATACAATGTCTTCTGTTATTATAATATACAGTGCCCCTTATCATTATATAATGTCCTCTCTTATTATAATATATAGTGCCCCTTATATTATATAGTGTCCTCTCTTATTATAATATACAGTGCCCCCTATCATTATGTAGTGTCCTCTGTTATTATAATATTCAGTGCCCCTTATATTATATAGTGTCCTCTCTTATTATAATATACAGTGCCTCCTATCATTATATAGTGTCCTCTATTACTATAATATACAGTGCCCCTTATACTATATAGTGTCCTCTCTTATTATAATATACAGTGCCCCCTATCATTATACAATGTCTTCTGTTATTATAATATACAGTGCCCCTTATCATTATATAATGTCCTCTCTTATTATAATATATAGTGCCCCTTATATTATATAGTGTCCTCTCTTATTATAATATACAGTGCCCCCTATCATTATGTAGTGTCCTCTGTTATTATAATATACAGTGCCCCTTATATTATATAGTGTCCTCTATTATTATAATATACAGTACCCCCTATATTATATAGTGTCCTCTCTTATTATATTATACAGTGCCCCCTATCATTATATAATGTCATCTGTCATTATAATATACAGTGCCCCTATCATTATATAATGTCCTTTGTTATTATAATATGAAGTGCACCTTATATTATATAGTGTCCTCTCTTATTATAATATACAGTGTCCCTTATCATTATATAATGTACTCTGTTATTATAATATACAGTGCCCCTTATATTATATAGTGTCCTCTCTTATTATAATATACAGTGCCACGTATCATTATATAATGTTCTCTGCTATTATAATATACAGTGCCCCCTATCATTGCATAATGTCCTCTCTTATTATAATATACAGTGCACCTTATATTATATAGTGTCCTCTCTTATTATAATATACAGCGCCCCCTATCATTATATAGTGTCCATTGTTATTATAATATACAGTGCCCCTTATATTCTATAGTGTCCTCTCTTATTATAATATACAGTGCCCCTTATATTATATAGTGTCCTCTCTTATTATAATATACAGTGCCCCCTATCATTATATAATGTCCTCTGTTATTATAATATACAGTGCCCCCTATCATTATATAGTGTCCTCTGTTATTATAATATACAGTGCCCCTTATATTATATAGTGTCTTCTCTTATTATAATATATAGTGCCCCTTATATTATATAGTGTCCTCACTTATTATAATATACAGTGCCCCTTATATCATATAATGTCCTCTCTTATTATAATATACTGTGCCCCCTACCATTATATAGCGTCCTCTTTTATTATAATATACAGTGCCCCTTTTATTGTATAGTGTCTGCTCTTATTATAATATACAGTGCCCCCTATCATTATATAATGTCCTCTGTTATTATAATATACAGTGCCCCCTATCATTAAATAATGTCCTCTCTTATTATAATATACAGTGCCCCCTATCATTATATTAAGTCCTCTCTTATTATAATATACAGTGCCCCTTATATTATATAGTGTCCTCTCTTATTATAATATACAGTGCCCCCTATCATTATTAAATGTACACTGTTATTATAATATACAGTGCCCCCTATCATTATATAATGTCCTCTCTTATTATAATATACAGTGCCCCTTATATTATATAGTGTCCTCTCTTATTATAATATACAGTGCCCCCTATCATTATAAAATGTACACTGTTATTATAATATACAGTGCCCCCTATCATTATATAATGTCCTCTATTATTATAATATACAGTGCCCCTTATATTATATAGTGTCCTCTCTTATTATAATATACAGTGCCCCCTATCATTATATAATGTCCTCTCTTATTATAATATACAGTGCCCCCTATCATTATATAAAGTCCTCTTTTATTATAATATACAGTGCCCCTTATATTATATAGTGTCCTCTCTTATTATAATATACAGTGCCACCTATCATTATATAGTGTCCATTGTTATTATAATATACAGTGCCCCTTATATTTTATTGTGTCCTCTCTTATTATAATATACAGTGCCACCTATCATTGTATAGTGTCCTCTGTTATTATATTCTACAGTGCCCCTTATATTATATAGTGTCCTCTCTTATTATAATATACAGTGCCCCAAATCATTATATAATGTCCTCTGTTATTATAAAATACAGTGTCCCCTATCATTATATAATGTCCTCTGTTATTATAATATACAGTGCCCCCTATCATTATATAATGTCCTCTGTTTTTATAATATACAGTGTCCCTTATATTATATAGTGTCCTCTCTTATTATAATAAACCGTGCCCCTATCATTATATAATGTCCCCTGTTATTATAATTTACAGTACCCCTTATATTATATAGTGTCCTCTCTTATTATAATATACAGTTACCCCCTATCATTAAATAATGTCCTCTGTAATTATAATATACAGTGCCCCCTATCATTATATAGTGTCCTCTTTTATTATAATATACAGTGCCCCCTATCATTATATAATGTCCTCTGTTATTATAATATACAGTGCCCCCTATCATTATATAGTGTCCTCTCTTATTATAATATACAGTGCCCCCTATCATTATATAATGTCCTCTGTTATTATAATATACAGTGCCCCCTATCATTATATAGTGTCCTCTGTTATTATAATATACAGTGCCCCTTATATTATATAGTGTCCTCTCTTATTATAAAATAGAGTGCCCCCTATCATTATATAGTGTCCTCTCTTATTATAATATACAGTGCCTCCTATCATTATATACTGTCCTCTCTTATTATAATATACAGTGTCCCCTATCATTATATAATGTCCTCTCTTATTATAATATACAGTGCCCCTTATATTATATAGTGTCCTCTCTTATTATAATATACAGTGACCCCTATCATGATATAGTGTCCATTGTTATTATAATATACAGTGCCTCTTATATTTTATTGTGTCCTCTCTTATTATAATATACAGTGCCACCTATCATTGTATAGTGTCCTCTGTTATTATAATATACAATGCCCCTTATATTATATAGTGTCTTCTCTTATTATAATATACAGTGCCCCACTATCATTATATAGTGTCCTCTTTTATTATAATAAACAGTGCCCCTAATATTATATAGTGTCCTCTCTTATTATAATATACAGTGCCCCCTATCATTATATAGTTTCCTCTCTTATTATAATATACAGTGCACCTTATATTATATAGTGTCCTCTCTTATTATAATGTACAGTGCCCCTTATATTATATAGTGTACTCTCTTATTATAATATACAGTGCCCCCTATCATTATATACTGTCCTCTCTTATTAAAATATACAGTGCCCCCTATCATTATATAATGTCCTCTCTTATTATAATATACAGTGCCCCTTATATTATATAGTGTCCTCTCTTATTATAATGTACAGTGCCCCTTATATTATATAGTGTACTCTCTTATTATAATATACAGTGCCCCTTATATTATATAGTGTCCTCTCTTATTATAATATACAGTGCCCCCTATCATTATATAATGTCATCTGTTATTATAATATACAGTGCCCCTATCATTATATAATGTCCTCTGTTATTATAATATGAAGTGCACCTTATATTATATAGTGTCCTCTCTTATTATAATATACAGTGCCCCTTATCATTATATAATGTACTCTGTTATTATAATACACAGTGCCCCTTATATTATATAGTGTCCTCTCTTATTATAATATACAGTGCCACGTATCATTATATAATGTCCTCTCTTATTATAATATACAGTGCCCCCTATCATGATATAGTGTCCATTGTTATTATAATATACAGTGCCCCTTATATTATATAGTGTCCTCTCTTATTATAATGTACAGTGCCCCTTATATTATATAGTGTCCTCTCTTATTATAATATACAGTGGCCCCTAACATTATATAGTGTCCTCTTTTATTATAATATACAGTGCCCCTTATAGTACATAGTGTCCTCTCTTATTATAATGTACAGTGCCCCTTACCTTATATATTGTCCTCTCTTATTCTAATATACAGTGGCCCCTATCATTATATAGTGTCCTCTTTTATTATAATATACAGTGCCCCTTATATTACATAGTGTCCTCTCTTATTATAATATACAGTGCCCCTTATATTACATAGTGTCCTCTCTTATTATAATATACAGTGCCCCCTATCATTATATAATGTCCTCTGTTATTATAATTTTCAGTGCCCCCTATCATTATATAATGTCCTCTCTTATTATAATATACAGTGTCCCTTATATTATATATTGTCCTCTCTTATTATAATATACCGTGCCCCCTATCATTATATAATGTCCTCTGTTATTATAATATACAGTGCCCCTTATATTATATAGTGTCCTCTCTTATTATAATGTACAGTGCCCCTTATATTATATAGTGTCCTCTCTTATTATAATATACAGTGGCCCCTATCATTATATAGTGTCCTCTTTTATTATAATATACAGTGCCCCTTATATTATATAGTGTCCTCTCTTATTATAATATACAGTGCCCCTTATAATATATAGTGTCCTCTCTTATTATAATATACAGTGCCCCCTATCATTATATAGTTTCCTCTGTTATTATAATATACAGTGCCCCTTATATTTTATTGTGTCCTCTCTTATTATAATATACAGTGCCACCTATCATTGTATAGTGTCCTCTGTTATTATATTCTACAGTGCCAATTATATTATATAGTGTCCTCTCTTATTATAATATACAGTGCCCCTTATATTATATAGTGTCTTCTCTTATTATAATATACAGTTCCCCCCTATCATTAAATAATGTCCTCTGTAATTATAATATACAGTGCCCCCTATCATTATATAATGTCCTCTGTTATTATAATATACAGTGCCCCCTATCATTATATAATGTCCTCTGTTATTATAATATACAGTGCCCCCTATCATTATATAATGTCCTCTGTTATTATAATATACAGTGCCCCATATCATTATATAATGTCCTCTGTTATTATAATATACAGTGCCCCCTATCATTATATAATGTCCTCTGTTATTATAATATACAGTGCCCCTTATATTATATAGTGTCCTCTCTTAGTATAATATACAGTGTCCCTTATATTATATAGTGTCCTCTCTTATTATAATATACAGTGACCCTTATATTATATAGTGTCCTCTATTATTATAATATACAGTGCCCCCTATCATTATATAATGTCCTCTGTTATTATAATATACAGTGCCGCCTATCATTATATAGTGTCCTCTGTTATTATAATATACAGTGCCCCTTTTATTATATAGTGTCCTCTCTTATTATAATATACAGTGCCCCTTATATTATATAGTGTCCTCTCCTATTATAATATACAGTGCCCCTTATATTATATAATGTCCTCTCTTATTATAATATACAGTGCCCCCTATCATTATATAGCGTCCTCTTTTATTATAATATACAGTGCCCCTTATATTGTATAGTGTCTGCTCTTATTGTAATATACAGTGCCCCCTATCATTATATAATGTCCTCTGTTATTATAATATACAGTGCCCCCTATCATTATATAATGTCCTCTCTTATGATAATATACAGTGCTCCTTATATTATATAGTGTCCTCTCTTATTATAATATACAGTGCCCCCTATCATTATTTAATGTCCTCTCTTATTATAATATACAGTGCCCCTTATATTATATAGTGTCCTCTCTTATTATAATATACAGTGCCCCTTATATTATATAGTGTCCTCTGTTATTATAATATACAGTGCCCCCTATCATGATATAGTGTCCATTGTTATTATAATATACAGTGCCTCTTATATTATAGTGTGTCCTCTCTTATTATAATATACAGTACCACCTATCATTGTATAGTGTCCTCTGTTATTATAATATACAGTGCCCCTTATATTATATAGTGTCCTCTCTTATTATAATATACAGTGCCCCTTATATTATATAGTGTCTTCTCTTATTATAATATACAGTGCCCCCTATCATTATATAGTGTCCTGTTTTATTATAAAATACAGTGCCCCTTATAGTATATAGTGTCCTCTCTTATTATAATATACAGTGCCCCTTATATTATATAGTGTCCTCTGTTATTATAATATACAGTGCCCCCTATCATTATATAATGCCCTCTTTTATTATAATATACAGTGCCCCCTATCATTAAATAGTTTCCTCTGTTATTATAATATACAGTGCCCCTTATATTATATAGTATCCTCTCTTATTATAATATACAGTGCCCCTTATAATATATAGTGTCCTCTCTTATTATAATATACAGTGCCCCCTATCATTATATAGTTTCCTCTGTTATTATAATATACAGTTTCCCTTATATTATATATTGTCCTCTCTTATTATAATATACAGTTCCCCCTATCCTTGTGTAGTGTCCTCTGTTACTATATTCTATAGTGCCCCTTATATTATATAGTGTCCTCTCTTATTATAATATACAGTGCCCCCTATCATTATATAGTTTCCTCTGTTATTATAATATACAGTGCCCCTTATATTATATAGAGTCCTCTCTTATTATAATATACAGTGCCCCCTATCATTATATAGTTTCCTCTGTTATTATATTCTACAGTGCCCCTTATATAATATAGTGTTCTCTGTTATAATAATATACAGTTCCCCTTATATTATATAGTGTCCTCTCTTATTATAATATACAGTGCCTCCTATCATTATATAATGTCCTCTGTTATTATAATATACAGTGCCCCTTATATTATATAGTGTCGTCTCTTATTATAATATACAGTGCCCCCTATCATTATATAATGTCCTCTCTTATTATAATATACAGTGCCCCTTATATTATATAGTGTCCATTGTTATTATAATATACAGTGCCCCTTATATTTTATAGTGTCCTCTCTAATTATAATATAAAGTGCCCCTATCATTATATAGTGTCCTCTATTATAATATACAGTGCTTCTTATATTATATAGTGTCCTCTCTTATTATAATATACAATGTCCCCTATCATTATATAGTGTCTATTGTTATTATAATATTCAGTGCCCCTTATATTATATAGTGTCCTCTCTTATTATAATATACAGTGCCCCCTATCATTATACAATGTCCTCTGTTATTATAATATACAGTGCCCCTTATCATTATATAATGTCCTCTCTTATTATAATATACAGTGCCCCTTATATTATATAGTGTCCTCTCTTATTATAATGTACAGTGCCCCCTATCATTATATAATGTCCTCTCTTATTATAATATACAGTGCCCCTTATATTATATAGTGTCCTCTCTTATTATAATATACAGTGCCCCCTATCATTATATAGTGTCCATTGTTATTATAATATACAGTGCCCCTTATATTTTATAGTGTCCTCTCTAATTATAATATAAAGTGCCCCTATCATTATATAGTGTCCTCTATTATAATATACAGTGCTTCTTATATTATATAGTGTCCTCTCTTATTATAATATACAATGCCCCCTATCATTATATATTGTCTATTGTTATTATAATATTCAGTGCCCCTTATATTATATAGTGTCCTCTCTTATTATAATATACAGTGCCCCTTATATTATATAGTGTCCTCTATTATTATAATATACCGTGCCCCCTATCATTATATAATGTCCTCTGATATAATATACAGTACCCCTTATATTATATAGTGTCCTCTCTTATTATAATGTACAGTGCCCCCTATCATTATATAATGTCCTCTCTTATTATAATATACAGTGCCCCTTATATTATATAGTGTCCTCTCTTATTATAATATACAGTGCCCCCTATCATTATATAGTTTCCTCTGCTATTATAATATACAGTGCCCCTTATATTATATAGTGTCCTCTCTTATTATAATATTCAGTGCCCCTTATAATATATAGTGTCCTCTCTTATTAAAATATACAGTGCCCCCTATCATTATATAATGTCCTCTCTTATTATAATATACAGTGCCCCTTATATTATATAGTGTCCTCTCTTATTATAATATACAGTGCCCCCTATCATGATATAGTGTCCATTGTTATTATAATATACAGTGCCTCTTATATTTTATTGTGTCCTCTCTTATTAAAATATACAGTGCCCCCTATCATTATATAATGTACTCTGTTATTATAATATACAGTGCCCCCTATCATTATATAATGCCCTCTGTTATTATAATATACAGTGCCCCCTATCATTAAATAGTTTCCTCTGTTATTATAATATACAGTGCCCCTTATATTATATAGTATCCTCTCTTATTATAATATACAGTGCCCCCTATCATTATATAGTTTCCTCTGTTATTATAATATACAGTGCCTCTTATATTATATAGTGTCCTCTCTTATTATAATATACAGTGCCCCTTATAATATATAGTGTCCTCTCTTATTATAATATACAGTGCCCCCTATCATTATATAGTTTCCTCTGTTATTATAATATACAGTGCACCTTATATTATATAATGTCCTCTCTTATTATAATATACAGTTCCCCCTATCCTTGTGTAGTGTCCTCTGTTACTATATTCTATAGTGCCCCTTATATTATATAGTGTCCTCTCTGATTATAATATACAGTGCCCCCTATCATTATATAGTTTCCTCTGTTATTATAATATACAGTGCCCCTTATATTATATAGAGTCCTCTCTTATTATAATATACAGTGCCCCCTATCATTTTGTAGTTTCCTCTGTTATTATATTCTACAGTGCCCCTTATAAAATATAGTGTTCTCTGTTATAATAATATACAGTTCTCCTTATATTATATAGTGTCATCTCTTATTATAATATACAGTGCCTCCTATCATTATATAATGTCCTCTCTTATTATAATATACAGTGCCCCCTATCATTATATAAAGTCCTCTTTTATTATAATATACAGTGCCCCTTATATTATATAGTGTCCTCTCTTATTATAATATACAGTGCCACCTATCATTATATAGTGTCCATTGTTATTATAATATACAGTGCCCCTTATATTTTATTGTGTCCTCTCTTATTCTAATATACAGTGGCCCCTATCATTATATAGTGTCCTCTTTTATTATAATATACAGTGCCCCTTATATTACATAGTGTCCTCTCTTATTATAATATACAGTGCCCCTTATATTACATAGTGTCCTCTCTTATTATAATATACAGTGCCCCCTATCATTATATAATGTCCTCTGTTATTATAATTTTCAGTGCCCCCTATCATTATATAATGTCCTCTCTTATTATAATATACAGTGTCCCTTATATTATATATTGTCCTCTCTTATTATAATATACCGTGCCCCCTATCATTATATAATGTCCTCTGTTATTATAATATACAGTGCCCCTTATATTATATAGTGTCCTCTCTTATTATAATGTACAGTGCCCCTTATATTATATAGTGTCCTCTCTTATTATAATATACAGTGGCCCCTATCATTATATAGTGTCCTCTTTTATTATAATATACAGTGCCCCTTATATTATATAGTGTCCTCTCTTATTATAATATACAGTGCCCCTTATAATATATAGTGTCCTCTCTTATTATAATATACAGTGCCCCCTATCATTATATAGTTTCCTCTGTTATTATAATATACAGTGCCCCTTATATTTTATTGTGTCCTCTCTTATTATAATATACAGTGCCACCTATCATTGTATAGTGTCCTCTGTTATTATATTCTACAGTGCCAATTATATTATATAGTGTCCTCTCTTATTATAATATACAGTGCCCCTTATATTATATAGTGTCTTCTCTTATTATAATATACAGTTCCCCCCTATCATTAAATAATGTCCTCTGTAATTATAATATACAGTGCCCCCTATCATTATATAATGTCCTCTGTTATTATAATATACAGTGCCCCCTATCATTATATAATGTCCTCTGTTATTATAATATACAGTGCCCCCTATCATTATATAATGTCCTCTGTTATTATAATATACAGTGCCCCATATCATTATATAATGTCCTCTGTTATTATAATATACAGTGCCCCCTATCATTATATAATGTCCTCTGTTATTATAATATACAGTGCCCCTTATATTATATAGTGTCCTCTCTTAGTATAATATACAGTGTCCCTTATATTATATAGTGTCCTCTCTTATTATAATATACAGTGACCCTTATATTATATAGTGTCCTCTATTATTATAATATACAGTGCCCCCTATCATTATATAATGTCCTCTGTTATTATAATATACAGTGCCGCCTATCATTATATAGTGTCCTCTGTTATTATAATATACAGTGCCCCTTTTATTATATAGTGTCCTCTCTTATTATAATATACAGTGCCCCTTATATTATATAGTGTCCTCTCCTATTATAATATACAGTGCCCCTTATATTATATAATGTCCTCTCTTATTATAATATACAGTGCCCCCTATCATTATATAGCGCCCTCTTTTATTATAATATACAGTGCCCCTTATATTGTATAGTGTCTGCTCTTATTGTAATATACAGTGCCCCCTATCATTATATAATGTCCTCTGTTATTATAATATACAGTGCCCCCTATCATTATATAATGTCCTCTCTTATGATAATATACAGTGCTCCTTATATTATATAGTGTCCTCTCTTATTATAATATACAGTGCCCCCTATCATTATTTAATGTCCTCTCTTATTATAATATACAGTGCCCCTTATATTATATAGTGTCCTCTCTTATTATAATATACAGTGCCCCTTATATTATATAGTGTCCTCTGTTATTATAATATACAGTGCCCCCTATCATGATATAGTGTCCATTGTTATTATAATATACAGTGCCTCTTATATTATAGTGTGTCCTCTCTTATTATAATATACAGTACCACCTATCATTGTATAGTGTCCTCTGTTATTATAATATACAGTGCCCCTTATATTATATAGTGTCCTCTCTTATTATAATATACAGTGCCCCTTATATTATATAGTGTCTTCTCTTATTATAATATACAGTGCCCCCTATCATTATATAGTGTCCTGTTTTATTATAAAATACAGTGCCCCTTATAGTATATAGTGTCCTCTCTTATTATAATATACAGTGCCCCTTATATTATATAGTGTCCTCTGTTATTATAATATACAGTGCCCCCTATCATTATATAATGTCCTCTGTTATTATAATATACAGTGCCCCCTATCATTATATAATGCCCTCTTTTATTATAATATACAGTGCCCCCTATCATTAAATAGTTTCCTCTGTTATTATAATATACAGTGCCCCTTATATTATATAGTATCCTCTCTTATTATAATATACAGTGCCCCTTATAATATATAGTGTCCTCTCTTATTATAATATACAGTGCCCCCTATCATTATATAGTTTCCTCTGTTATTATAATATACAGTTTCCCTTATATTATATATTGTCCTCTCTTATTATAATATACAGTTCCCCCTATCCTTGTGTAGTGTCCTCTGTTACTATATTCTATAGTGCCCCTTATATTATATAGTGTCCTCTCTTATTATAATATACAGTGCCCCCTATCATTATATAGTTTCCTCTGTTATTATAATATACAGTGCCCCTTATATTATATAGAGTCCTCTCTTATTATAATATACAGTGCCCCCTATCATTATATAGTTTCCTCTGTTATTATATTCTACAGTGCCCCTTATATAATATAGTGTTCTCTGTTATAATAATATACAGTTCCCCTTATATTATATAGTGTCCTCTCTTATTATAATATACAGTGCCTCCTATCATTATATAATGTCCTCTGTTATTATAATATACAGTGCCCCTTATATTATATAGTGTCGTCTCTTATTATAATATACAGTGCCCCCTATCATTATATAATGTCCTCTCTTATTATAATATACAGTGCCCCTTATATTATATAGTGTCCATTGTTATTATAATATACAGTGCCCCTTATATTTTATAGTGTCCTCTCTAATTATAATATAAAGTGCCCCTATCATTATATAGTGTCCTCTATTATAATATACAGTGCTTCTTATATTATATAGTGTCCTCTCTTATTATAATATACAATGTCCCCTATCATTATATAGTGTCTATTGTTATTATAATATTCAGTGCCCCTTATATTATATAGTGTCCTCTCTTATTATAATATACAGTGCCCCCTATCATTATACAATGTCCTCTGTTATTATAATATACAGTGCCCCTTATCATTATATAATGTCCTCTCTTATTATAATATACAGTGCCCCTTATATTATATAGTGTCCTCTCTTATTATAATGTACAGTGCCCCCTATCATTATATAATGTCCTCTCTTATTATAATATACAGTGCCCCTTATATTATATAGTGTCCTCTCTTATTATAATATACAGTGCCCCCTATCATTATATAGTGTCCATTGTTATTATAATATACAGTGCCCCTTATATTTTATAGTGTCCTCTCTAATTATAATATAAAGTGCCCCTATCATTATATAGTGTCCTCTATTATAATATACAGTGCTTCTTATATTATATAGTGTCCTCTCTTATTATAATATACAATGCCCCCTATCATTATATATTGTCTATTGTTATTATAATATTCAGTGCCCCTTATATTATATAGTGTCCTCTCTTATTATAATATACAGTGCCCCTTATATTATATAGTGTCCTCTATTATTATAATATACCGTGCCCCCTATCATTATATAATGTCCTCTGATATAATATACAGTACCCCTTATATTATATAGTGTCCTCTCTTATTATAATGTACAGTGCCCCCTATCATTATATAATGTCCTCTCTTATTATAATATACAGTGCCCCTTATATTATATAGTGTCCTCTCTTATTATAATATACAGTGCCCCCTATCATTATATAGTTTCCTCTGCTATTATAATATACAGTGCCCCTTATATTATATAGTGTCCTCTCTTATTATAATATTCAGTGCCCCTTATAATATATAGTGTCCTCTCTTATTAAAATATACAGTGCCCCCTATCATTATATAATGTCCTCTCTTATTATAATATACAGTGCCCCTTATATTATATAGTGTCCTCTCTTATTATAATATACAGTGCCCCCTATCATGATATAGTGTCCATTGTTATTATAATATACAGTGCCTCTTATATTTTATTGTGTCCTCTCTTATTAAAATATACAGTGCCCCCTATCATTATATAATGTACTCTGTTATTATAATATACAGTGCCCCCTATCATTATATAATGCCCTCTGTTATTATAATATACAGTGCCCCCTATCATTAAATAGTTTCCTCTGTTATTATAATATACAGTGCCCCTTATATTATATAGTATCCTCTCTTATTATAATATACAGTGCCCCCTATCATTATATAGTTTCCTCTGTTATTATAATATACAGTGCCTCTTATATTATATAGTGTCCTCTCTTATTATAATATACAGTGCCCCTTATAATATATAGTGTCCTCTCTTATTATAATATACAGTGCCCCCTATCATTATATAGTTTCCTCTGTTATTATAATATACAGTGCACCTTATATTATATAATGTCCTCTCTTATTATAATATACAGTTCCCCCTATCCTTGTGTAGTGTCCTCTGTTACTATATTCTATAGTGCCCCTTATATTATATAGTGTCCTCTCTGATTATAATATACAGTGCCCCCTATCATTATATAGTTTCCTCTGTTATTATAATATACAGTGCCCCTTATATTATATAGAGTCCTCTCTTATTATAATATACAGTGCCCCCTATCATTTTGTAGTTTCCTCTGTTATTATATTCTACAGTGCCCCTTATAAAATATAGTGTTCTCTGTTATAATAATATACAGTTCTCCTTATATTATATAGTGTCATCTCTTATTATAATATACAGTGCCTCCTATCATTATATAATGTCCTCTCTTATTATAATATACAGTGCCCCCTATCATTATATAAAGTCCTCTTTTATTATAATATACAGTGCCCCTTATATTATATAGTGTCCTCTCTTATTATAATATACAGTGCCACCTATCATTATATAGTGTCCATTGTTATTATAATATACAGTGCCCCTTATATTTTATTGTGTCCTCTCTTATTATAATATACAGTGCCACCTATCATTGTATAGTGTCCTCTGTTATTATATTCTACAGTGCCCCTTATATTATATAGTGTCCTCTCTTATTATAATATACAGTGCCCCAAATCATTATATAATGTCCTCTGTTATTATAAAATACAGTGTCCCCTATCATTATATAATGTCCTCTGTTATTATAATATACAGTGCCCCCTATCATTATATAATGTCCTCTGTTTTTATAATATACAGTGTCCCTTATATTATATAGTGTCCTCTCTTATTATAATAAACCGTGCCCCTATCATTATATAATGTCCCCTGTTATTATAATTTACAGTACCCCTTATATTATATAGTGTCCTCTCTTATTATAATATACAGTTACCCCCTATCATTAAATAATGTCCTCTGTAATTATAATATACAGTGCCCCCTATCATTATATAGTGTCCTCTTTTATTATAATATACAGTGCCCCCTATCATTATATAATGTCCTCTGTTATTATAATATACAGTGCCCCCTATCATTATATAGTGTCCTCTCTTATTATAATATACAGTGCCCCCTATCATTATATAATGTCCTCTGTTATTATAATATACAGTGCCCCCTATCATTATATAGTGTCCTCTGTTATTATAATATACAGTGCCCCTTATATTATATAGTGTCCTCTCTTATTATAAAATAGAGTGCCCCCTATCATTATATAGTGTCCTCTCTTATTATAATATACAGTGCCCCCTATCATTATATACTGTCCTCTCTTATTATAATATACAGTGCCCCCTATCATTATATAATGTCCTCTCTTATTATAATATACAGTGCCCCTTATATTATATAGTGTCCTCTCTTATTATAATATACAGTGACCCCTATCATGATATAGTGTCCATTGTTATTATAATATACAGTGCCTCTTATATTTTATTGTGTCCTCTCTTATTATAATATACAGTGCCACCTATCATTGTATAGTGTCCTCTGTTATTATAATATACAATGCCCCTTATATTATATAGTGTCTTCTCTTATTATAATATACAGTGCCCCACTATCATTATATAGTGTCCTCTTTTATTATAATATACAGTGCCTCCTATCATTATATAATGTCCTCTGTTATTATAATATACAGTGCCCCTTATATTATATAGTGTCGTCTCTTATTATAATATACAGTGCCCCCTATCATTATATAATGTCCTCTCTTATTATAATATACAGTGCCCCTTATATTATATAGTGTCCATTGTTATTATAATATACAGTGCCCCTTATATTATATAGTGTCCTCTCTTATTATAATATACAGTGCCCCCTATCATTATACAATGTCCTCTGTTATTATAATATACAGTGCCCCTTATCATTATATAATGTCCTCTCTTATTATAATATACAGTGCCCCTTATATTATATAGTGTCCTCTCTTATTATAATGTACAGTGCCCCCTATCATTATATAATGTCCTCTCTTATTATAATATACAGTGCCCCTTATATTATATAGTGTCCTCTCTTATTATAATATACAGTGCCCCCTATCATTATATAGTGTCCATTGTTATTATAATATACAGTGCCCCTTATATTTTATAGTGTCCTCTCTAATTATAATATAAAGTGCCCCTATCATTATATAGTGTCCTCTATTATAATATACAGTGCTTCTTATATTATATAGTGTCCTCTCTTATTATAATATACAATGCCCCCTATCATTATATAGTGTCTATTGTTATTATAATATTCAGTGCCCCTTATATTATATAGTGTCCTCTCTTATTATAATATACAGTGCCCCTTATATTATATAGTGTCCTCTATTATTATAATATACCGTGCCCCCTATCATTATATAATGTCCTCTGATATAATATACAGTACCCCTTATATTATATAGTGTCCTCTCTTATTATAATGTACAGTGCCCCCTATCATTATATAATGTCCTCTCTTATTATAATATACAGTGCCCCTTATATTATATAGTGTCCTCTCTTATTATAATATACAGTGCCCCCTATCATTATATAGTTTCCTCTGTTATTATAATATACAGTGCCCCTTATATTATATAGTGTCCTCTCTTATTATAATATTCAGTGCCCCTTATAATATATAGTGTCCTCTCTTATTAAAATATACAGTGCCCCCTATCATTATATAATGTCCTCTCTTATTATAATATACAGTGCCCCTTATATTATATAGTGTCCTCTCTTATTATAATATACAGTGCCCCCTATCATGATATAGTGTCCATTGTTATTATAATATACAGTGCCTCTTATATTTTATTGTGTCCTCTCTTATTAAAATATACAGTGCCCCCTATCATTATATAATGTACTCTGTTATTATAATATACAGTGCCCCCTATCATTATATAATGCCCTCTGTTATTATAATATACAGTGCCCCCTATCATTAAATAGTTTCCTCTCTTATTATAATATACAGTGCCCCTTATAATATATAGTGTCCTCTCTTATTATAATATACAGTGCCCCCTATCATTATATAGTTTCCTCTGTTATTATAATATACAGTGCACCTTATATTATATAATGTCCTCTCTTATTATAATATACAGTTCCCCCTATCCTTGTGTAGTGTCCTCTGTTACTATATTCTATAGTGCCCCTTATATTATATAGTGTCCTCTCTGATTATAATATACAGTGCCCCCTATCATTATATAGTTTCCTCTGTTATTATAATATACAGTGCCCCTTATATTATATAGAGTCCTCTCTTATTATAATATACAGTGCCCCCTATCATTTTGTAGTTTCCTCTGTTATTATATTCTACAGTGCCCCTTATAAAATATAGTGTTCTCTGTTATAATAATATACAGTTCTCCTTATATTATATAGTGTCATCTCTTATTATAATATACAGTGCCTCCTATCATTATATAATGTCCTCTCTTATTATAATATACAGTGCCCCCTATCATTATATAAAGTCCTCTTTTATTATAATATACAGTGCCCCTTATATTATATAGTGTCCTCTCTTATTATAATATACAGTGCCACCTATCATTATATAGTGTCCATTGTTATTATAATATACAGTGCCCCTTATATTTTATTGTGTCCTCTCTTATTATAATATACAGTGCCACCTATCATTGTATAGTGTCCTCTGTTATTATATTCTACAGTGCCCCTTATATTATATAGTGTCCTCTCTTATTATAATATACAGTGCCCCAAATCATTATATAAGGTCCTCTGTTATTATAAAATACAGTGTCCCCTATCATTATATAATGTCCTCTGTTATTATAATATACAGTGCCCCCTATCATTATATAATGTCCTCTGTTTTTATAATATACAGTGTCCCTTATATTATATAGTGTCCTCTCTTATTATAATAAACCGTGCCCCTATCATTATATAATGTCCCCTGTTATTATAATTTACAGTACCCCTTATATTATATAGTGTCCTCTCTTATTATAATATACAGTTACCCCCTATCATTAAATAATGTCCTCTGTAATTATAATATACAGTGCCCCCTATCATTATATAGTGTCCTCTTTTATTATAATATACAGTGCCCCCTATCATTATATAATGTCCTCTGTTATTATAATATACAGTGCCCCCTATCATTATATAGTGTCCTCTCTTATTATAATATACAGTGCCCCCTATCATTATATAATGTCCTCTGTTATTATAATATACAGTGCCCCCTATCATTATATAGTGTCCTCTGTTATTATAATATACAGTGCCCCTTATATTATATAGTGTCCTCTCTTATTATAAAATAGAGTGCCCCCTATCATTATATAGTGTCCTCTCTTATTATAATATACAGTGCCCCCTATCATTATATACTGTCCTCTCTTATTATAATATACAGTGCCCCCTATCATTATATAATGTCCTCTCTTATTATAATATACAGTGCCCCTTATATTATATAGTGTCCTCTCTTATTATAATATACAGTGACCCCTATCATGATATAGTGTCCATTGTTATTATAATATACAGTGCCTCTTATATTTTATTGTGTCCTCTCTTATTATAATATACAGTGCCACCTATCATTGTATAGTGTCCTCTGTTATTATAATATACAATGCCCCTTATATTATATAGTGTCTTCTCTTATTATAATATACAGTGCCCCACTATCATTATATAGTGTCCTCTTTTATTATAATAAACAGTGCCCCTAATATTATATCGTGTCCTCTCTTATTATAATATACAGTGCCCCCTATCATTATATACTGTCCTCTCTTATTAAAATATACAGTGCCCCCTATCATTATATAGTTTCCTCTCTTATTATAATATACAGTGCACCTTATATTATATAGTGTCCTCTCTTATTATAATGTACAGTGCCCCTTATATTATATAGTGTACTCTCTTATTATAATATACAGTGCCCCCTATCATTATATACTGTCCTCTCTTATTAAAATATACAGTGCCCCCTATCATTATATAATGTCCTCTCTTATTATAATATACAGTGCCCCTTAAATTATATAGTGTCCTCTCTTATTATAATATACAGTGCCCCCTATCATTGTATAGTGTCCTCTGTTATTATAATATACAGTGCCCCTTATATTATATAGTGTTTTCTCTTATTATAATATACAGTGCCCCACTATCATTATATAGTGTCCTCTTCTATTATTATAAACTGTGCCCCTTATATTATATAGTGTCCTCTCTTATTATAATATACAGTGCCCCTTAAATTATATAGTGTCCTCTCTTATTATAATATACAGTGCCCCTTTTATTATATAGTGTCCTCTGTTATTATAATATACAGTGCCCCCTATCATTATATAATGTCCTCTGTTATTATAATATACAGTGCCCCCTATCATTATATAATGTCCTCTCTTATTATAATATACAGTGTCCCTTATATTATATATTGTCCTCTCTTATTATAATATACCGTGCCCCCTATCATTATATAATGTCCTCTGTTATTATAATATACAGTGCACCTTATATTATATAGTGTCCTCTCTTATTATAATGTACAGTGCCCCTTATATTATATAGTGTCCTCTCTTATTATAATATACAGTGGCCCCTATCATTATATAGTGTCCTCTTTTATTATAATATACAGTGCCCCTTATATTATATAGTGTCCTCTCTTATTATAATATACAGTGCCCCTTATAATATATAGTGTCCTCTCTTATTATAATATACAGTGCCCCCTATCATTATATAGTTTCCTCTGTTATTATAATATACAGTGCCCCTTATATTTTATTGTGTCCTCTCTTATTATAATATACAGTGCCACCTATCATTGTATAGTGTCCTCTGTTATTATATTCTACAGTGCCAATTATATTATATAGTGTCCTCTCTTATTATAATATACAGTGCCCCTTATATTATATAGTGTCTTCTCTTATTATAATATACAGTTCCCCCCTATCATTAAATAATGTCCTCTGTAATTATAATATACAGTGCCCCCTATCATTATATAATGTCCTCTGTTATTATAATATACAGTGCCCCCTATCATTATATAATGTCCTCTGTTATTATAATATACAGTGCCCCCTATCATTATATAATGTCCTCTGTTATTATAATATACAGTGCCCCATATCATTATATAATGTCCTCTGTTATTATAATATACAGTGCCCCCTATCATTATATAATGTCCTCTGTTATTATAATATACAGTGCCCCTTATATTATATAGTGTCCTCTCTTAGTATAATATACAGTGTCCCTTATATTATATAGTGTCCTCTCTTATTATAATATACAGTGCCCCTTATATTGTATAGTGTCTGCTCTTATTGTAATATACAGTGCCCCCTATCATTATATAATGTCCTCTGTTATTATAATATACAGTGCCCCCTATCATTATATAATGTCCTCTCTTATGATAATATACAGTGCTCCTTATATTATATAGTGTCCTCTCTTATTATAATATACAGTGCCCCCTATCATTATTTAATGTCCTCTCTTATTATAATATACAGTGCCCCTTATATTATATAGTGTCCTCTCTTATTATAATATACAGTGCCCCTTATATTATATAGTGTCCTCTGTTATTATAATATACAGTGCCCCCTATCATGATATAGTGTCCATTGTTATTATAATATACAGTGCCTCTTATATTATAGTGTGTCCTCTCTTATTATAATATACAGTACCACCTATCATTGTATAGTGTCCTCTGTTATTATAATATACAGTGCCCCTTATATTATATAGTGTCCTCTCTTATTATAATATACAGTGCCCCTTATATTATATAGTGTCTTCTCTTATTATAATATACAGTGCCCCCCTATCATTATATAGTGTCCTCTTTTATTATAAAATACAGTGCCCCTTATAGTATATAGTGTCCTCTCTTATTATAATATACAGTGCCCCTTATATTATATAGTGTCCTCTGTTATTATAATATACAGTGCCCCCTATCATTATATAATGTCCTCTGTTATTATAATATACAGTGCCCCCTATCATTATATAATGCCCTCTTTTATTATAATATACAGTGCCCCCTATCATTAAATAGTTTCCTCTGTTATTATAATATACAGTGCCCCTTATATTATATAGTATCCTCTCTTATTATAATATACAGTGCCCCTTATAATATATAGTGTCCTCTCTTATTATAATATACAGTGCCCCCTATCATTATATAGTTTCCTCTGTTATTATAATATACAGTTTCCCTTATATTATATATTGTCCTCTCTTATTATAATATACAGTTCCCCCTATCCTTGTGTAGTGTCCTCTGTTACTATATTCTATAGTGCCCCTTATATTATATAGTGTCCTCTCTTATTATAATATACAGTGCCCCCTATCATTATATAGTTTCCTCTGTTATTATAATATACAGTGCCCCTTATATTATATAGAGTCCTCTCTTATTATAATATACAGTGCCCCCTATCATTATATAGTTTCCTCTGTTATTATATTCTACAGTGCCCCTTATATAATATAGTGTTCTCTGTTATAATAATATACAGTTCCCCTTATATTATATAGTGTCCTCTCTTATTATAATATACAGTGCCTCCTATCATTATATAATGTCCTCTGTTATTATAATATACAGTGCCCCTTATATTATATAGTGTCGTCTCTTATTATAATATACAGTGCCCCCTATCATTATATAATGTCCTCTGTTATTATATTCTACAGTGCCCCTTATATAATATAGTGTTCTCTGTTATAATAATATACAGTTCCCCTTATATTATATAGTGTCCTCTCTTATTATAATATACAGTGCCTCCTATCATTATATAATGTCCTCTGTTATTATAATATACAGTGCCCCTTATATTATATAGTGTCGTCTCTTATTATAATATACAGTGCCCCCTATCATTATATAATGTCCTCTCTTATTATAATATAAAGTGCCCCTATCATTATATAGTGTCCTCTATTATAATATACAGTGCTTCTTATATTATATAGTGTCCTCTCTTATTATAATATACAATGCCCCCTATCATTATATAGTGTCTATTGTTATTATAATATTCAGTGCCCCTTATATTATATAGTGTCCTCTCTTATTATAATATACAGTGCCCCCTATCATTATACAATGTCCTCTGTTATTATAATATACAGTGCCCCTTATCATTATATAATGTCCTCTCTTATTATAATATACAGTGCCCCTTATATTATATAGTGTCCTCTCTTATTATAATTTACAGTGCCCCCTATCATTATATAATGTCCTCTCTTATTATAATATACAGTGCCCCTTATATTATATAGTGTCCTCTCTTATTATAATATACAGTGCCCCCTATCATTATATAGTGTCCATTGTTATTATAATATACAGTGTCCCTTATATTTTATAGTGTCCTCTCTAATTATAATATAAAGTGCCCCTATCATTATATAGTGTCCTCTATTATAATATACAGTGCTTCTTATATTATATAGTGTCCTCTCTTATTATAATATACAATGCCCCCTATCATTATATAGTGTCTATTGTTATTATAATATTCAGTGCCCCTTATATTATATAGTGTCCTCTCTTATTATAATATACAGTGCCCCTTATATTATACAGTGTCCTCTATTATTATAATATACCGTGCCCCCTATCATTATATAATGTCCTCTGATATAATATACAGTACCCCTTATATTATATAGTGTCCTCTCTTATTATAATGTACAGTGCCCCCTATCATTATATAATGTCCTCTCTTATTATAATATACAGTGCCCCTTATATTATATAGTGTCCTCTCTTATTATAATATACAGTGCCCCCTATCATTATATAGTTTCCTCTGTTATTATAATATACAGTGCCCCTTATATTATATAGTGTCCTCTCTTATTATAATATTCAGTGCCCCTTATAATATATAGTGTCCTCTCTTATTAAAATATACAGTGCCCCCTATCATTATATAATGTCCTCTCTTATTATAATATACAGTGCCCCTTATATTATATAGTGTCCTCTCTTATTATAATATACAGTGCCCCCTATCATGATATAGTGTCCATTGTTATTATAATATACAGTGCCTCTTATATTTTATTGTGTCCTCTCTTATTAAAATATACAGTGCCCCCTATCATTATATAATGTACTCTGTTATTATAATATACAGTGCCCCCTATCATTATATAATGCCCTCTGTTATTATAATATACAGTGCCCCCTATCATTAAATAGTTTCCTCTGTTATTATAATATACAGTGCCCCTTATATTATATAGTATCCTCTCTTATTATAATATACAGTGCCCCCTATCATTATATAGTTTCCTCTGTTATTATAATATACAGTGCCTCTTATATTATATAGTGTCCTCTCTTATTATAATATACAGTGCCCCTTATAATATATAGTGTCCTCTCTTATTATAATATACAGTGCCCCCTATCATTATATAGTTTCCTCTGTTATTATAATATACAGTGCACCTTATATTATATAATGTCCTCTCTTATTATAATATACAGTTCCCCCTATCCTTGTGTAGTGTCCTCTGTTACTATATTCTATAGTGCCCCTTATATTATATAGTGTCCTCTCTGATTATAATATACAGTGCCCCCTATCATTATATAGTTTCCTCTGTTATTATATTCTACAGTGCCCCTTATAAAATATAGTGTTCTCTGTTATAATAATATACAGTTCTCCTTATATTATATAGTGTCATCTCTTATTATAATATACAGTGCCTCCTATCATTATATAATGTCCTCTGTTATTATAATATACAGTGCCCCTTATATTATATAGTGTCGTCTCTTATTATAATATACAGTGCCCCTTATATTATATAGTGTCCTATCTTATTATAAAATACAGTGCCCCCTATCATTATATAGTGTCCATTGTTATTATAATATACAGTGCCCCTATCATTATATAGTGTCCTCTATTATTATAATATACAGTGCTTCTTATATTATATAGTGTCCTCTCTTATTATAATATACAGTGCCCCTTATATTATATAGTGTCGTCTCTTATTATAATATACAGTGCCCCTTATATTATATAGTGTCCTATCTTATTATAAAATACAGTGCCCCCTATCATGATATAGTGTCCATTGTTATTATAATATACAGTGCCTCTTATATTTTATTGTGTCCTCTCTTATTAAAATATACAGTGTCCCCCTATCATTATATAGTGTCCTCTTTTATTATAATATACAGTGCCCCTTATATTATATAGTGTCCTCTCTTATTATAATATACAGTGCCCCTTATATTATATAGTGTCCTCTCTTATTATAATATACAGTGCCCCTTATATTATATAGTGTCCTCTGTTATTATAATATACAGTGCCCCCTATCATTATATAATGTACTCTGTTATTATAATATACAGTGCCCCCTATCATTATATAATGCCCTCTGTTATTATAATATACAGTGCCCCCTATCATTAAATAGTTTCCTCTCTTATTATAATATACAGTGCCCCTTATATTATATAGTGTCCTCTCTTATTATAATATACAGTGCCCCCTATCATTATATAGTTTCCTCTGTTATTATAATATACAGTGCCCCTTATATTATATAGTGTCCTCTCTTATTATAATATACAGTGCCCTTATAATATATAGTGTCCTCTCTTATTAAAATATACAGTGCCCCTTATATTATATAGTGTCCTCTATTATTATAATATACAGTGCCCCTTATAATATATAGTGTCCTCTCTTATTATAATATACAGTGCCCCCTATCATTATATAGTTTCCTCTGTTATTATAATATACATTGCCCCTTATATTATATAGAGTCCTCTCTTATTATAATATACAGTGCCCCCTATCATTGTGTAGTGTCCTCTGTTATTATATTCTACAGTGCCCATTATATAATATAGTGTTCTCTGTTATAATAATATACAGTTCCCCTTATATTATATAGTGTCCTCTCTTATTATAATATACAGTGCCTCCTATCATTATATAGTGTCCTCTATTATTATAATATACAGTGCTTCTTATATTATATAGTGTCCTCTATTATTATAATATACAGTGCCCCTTATATTATATAGTGTCCTCTCTTATTATAATATACAGTGCCCCCTATCATTATACAATGTCTTCTGTTATTATAATATACAGTGCCCCTTATCATTATATAATGTCCTCTCTTATTATAATATATAGTGCCCCTCATATTATATAGTGTCCTCTCTTATTATAATATACAGTGCCCCCTATCATTATGTAGTGTCCTCTCTTATTATAATATACAGTGCCCCTTATATTATATAGTGTCCTCTATTATTATAATATACAGTACCCCCTATATTATATAGTGTCCTCTCTTATTATATTATACAGTGCCCCCTATCATTATATAATGTCATCTGTCATTATAATATACAGTGCCCCTATCATTATATAATGTCCTTTGTTATTATAATATGAAGTGCACCTTATATTATATAGTGTCCTCTCTTATTATAATATACAGTGTCCCTTATCATTATATAATGTACTCTGTTATTATAATATACAGTGCCCCTTATATTATATAGTGTCCTCTCTTATTATAATATACAGTGCCACGTATCATTATATAATGTTCTCTGCTATTATAATATACAGTGCCCCCTATCATTGTATAATGTCCTCTCTTATTATAATATTTAGTGCACCTTATATTATATAGTGTCCTCTCTTATTATAATATACAGCGCCCCCTATCATTATATAGTGTCCATTGTTATTATAATATACAGTGCCCCTATCATTATATAGTGTCCTCTTTTATTATAATATACAGTGCCCCTTATATTATATAGTGTCCTCTCTTATTATAATATACAGTGCCCCTTATATTATATAGTGTCTTCTCTTATTATAATATACAGTTCCCCCCTATCATTAAATAATGTCCTCTGTAATTATAATATACAGTGCCCCCTATCATTATATAATGTCCTCTGTTATTATAATATACAGTGCCCCATATCATTATATAATGTCCTCTGTTATTATAATATACAGTGCCCCCTATCATTATATAATGTCCTCTGTTATTATAATATACAGTGCCCCTTATATTATATAGTGTCCTCTCTTAGTATAATATACAGTGTCCCTTATATTATATAGTGTCCTCTCTTATTATAATATACAGTGCCCCCTATCATTATATAGTTTCCTCTGTTATTATAATATACAGTGCACCTTATATTATATAATGTCCTCTCTTATTATAATATACAGTTCCCCCTATCCTTGTGTAGTGTCCTCTGTTACTATATTCTATAGTGCCCCTTATATTATATAGTGTCCTCTCTGATTATAATATACAGTGCCCCCTATCATTATATAGTTTCCTCTGTTATTATAATATACAGTGCCCCTTATATTATATAGAGTCCTCTCTTATTATAATATACAGTGCCCCCTATCATTTTGTAGTTTCCTCTGTTATTATATTCTACAGTGCCCCTTATAAAATATAGTGTTCTCTGTTATAATAATATACAGTTCTCCTTATATTATATAGTGTCATCTCTTATTATAATATACAGTGCCTCCTATCATTATATAATGTCCTCTGTTATTATAATATACAGTGCCCCTTATATTATATAGTGTCGTCTCTTATTATAATATACAGTGCCCCTTATATTATATAGTGTCCTATCTTATTATAAAATACAGTGCCCCCTATCATTATATAGTGTCCATTGTTATTATAATATACAGTGCCCCTATCATTATATAGTGTCCTCTATTATTATAATATACAGTGCTTCTTATATTATATAGTGTCCTCTCTTATTATAATATACAGTGCCCCTTATATTATATAGTGTCGTCTCTTATTATAATATACAGTGCCCCTTATATTATATAGTGTCCTATCTTATTATAAAATACAGTGCCCCCTATCATGATATAGTGTCCATTGTTATTATAATATACAGTGCCTCTTATATTTTATTGTGTCCTCTCTTATTAAAATATACAGTGCCCCCCTATCATTATATAGTGTCCTCTTTTATTATAATATACAGTGCCCCTTATATTATATAGTGTCCTCTCTTATTATAATATACAGTGCCCCTTATATTATATAGTGTCCTCTGTTATTATAATATACAGTGCCCCTTATATTATATAGTGTCCTCTGTTATTATAATATACAGTGCCCCCTATCATTATATAATGTACTCTGTTATTATAATATACAGTGCCCCCTATCATTATATAATGCCCTCTGTTATTATAATATACAGTGCCCCCTATCATTAAATAGTTTCCTCTCTTATTATAATATACAGTGCCCCTTATATTATATAGTGTCCTCTCTTATTATAATATACAGTGCCCCTTATAATATATAGTGTCCTCTCTTATTAAAATATACAGTGCCCCTTATATTATATAGTGTCCTCTCTTATTATAATATACAGTGCCCCTTATAATATATAGTGTCCTCTCTTATTATAATATACAGTGCCCCCTATCATTATACAATGTCTTCTGTTATTATAATATACAGTGCCCCTTATCATTATATAATGTCCTCTCTTATTATAATATATAGTGCCCCTCATATTATATAGTGTCCTCTCTTATTATAATATACAGTGCCCCCTATCATTATGTAGTGTCCTCTGTTATTATAATATACAGTGCCCCTTATATTATATAGTGTCCTCTATTATTATAATATACAGTACCCCCTATATTATATAGTGTCCTCTCTTATTATATTATACAGTGCCCCCTATCATTATATAATGTCATCTGTCATTATAATATACAGTGCCCCTATCATTATATATTGTCCTTTGTTATTATAATATGAAGTGCACCTTATATTATATAGTGTCCTCTCTTATTATAATATACAGTGTCCCTTATCATTATATAATGTACTCTGTTATTATAATATACAGTGCCCCTTATATTATATAGTGTCCTCTCTTATTATAATATACAGTGCCACGTATCATTATATAATGTTCTCTGCTATTATAATATACAGTGCCCCCTATCATTGTATAATGTCCTCTCTTATTATAATATTTAGTGCACCTTATATTATATAGTGTCCTCTCTTATTATAATATACAGCGCCCCCTATCATTATATAGTGTCCATTGTTATTATAATATACAGTGCCCCTATCATTATATAGTGTCCTCATTTATTATAATATACAGTGCCCCTTATATTATATAGTGTCCTCTCTTATTATAATATACAGTGCCCCTTATATTATATAGTGTCTTCTCTTATTATAATATACAGTTCCCCCTATCATTAAATAATGTCCTCTGTAATTATAATATACAGTGCCCCCTATCATTATATAATGTCCTCTGTTATTATAATATACAGTGCCCCCTATCATTATATAATGTCCTCTGTTATTATAATATACAGTGCCCCCTATCATTATATAATGTCCTCTGTTATTATAATATACAGTGCCCCTTATATTATATAGTGTCCTCTCTTAGTATAATATACAGTGTCCCTTATATTATATAGTGTCCTCTCTTATTATAATATACAGTGCCCCCTATCATTATATAGTGTCCATTGTTATTATAATATACAGTGCCCCTTATATTTTATAGTGTCCTCTCTAATTATAATATAAAGTGACCCTATCATTATATAGTGTCCTCTATTATAATATACAGTGCTTCTTATATTATATAGTGTCCTCTCTTATTATAATATACAATGCCCCCTATCATTATATAGTGTCTATTGTTATTATAATATTCAGTGCCCCTTATATTATATAGTGTCCTCTCTTATTATAATATACAGTGCCCCCTATCATTATACAATGTCCTCTGTTATTATAATATACAGTGCCCCTTATCATTATATAATGTCCTCTCTTATTATAATATACAGTGCCCCTTATATTATATAGTGTCCTCTCTTATTATAATGTACAGTGCCCCCTATCATTATATAATGTCCTCTCTTATTATAATATACAGTGCCCCTTATATTATATAGTGTCCTCTCTTATTATAATATACAGTGCCCCCTATCATTATATAGTGTCCATTGTTATTATAATATACAGTGCCCCTTATATTTTATAGTGTCCTCTCTAATTATAATATAAAGTGCCCCTATCATTATATAGTGTCCTCTATTATAATATACAGTGCCCCTTATATTATATAGTGTCCTCTCTTATTATAATATTCAGTGCCCCTTATAATATATAGTGTCCTCTCTTATTAAAATATACAGTGCCCCCTATCATTATATAATGTCCTCTCTTATTATAATATACAGTGCCCCTTATATTATATAGTGTCCTCTCTTATTATAATATACAGTGCCCCCTATCATGATATAGTGTCCATTGTTATTATAATATACAGTGCCTCTTATATTTTATTGTGTCCTCTCTTATTAAAATATACAGTGCCCCCCTATCATTATATAGTGTCATCTTTTATTATAATATACAGTGCCCCTTATATTATATAGAGTCCTCTCTTATTATAATATACAGTGCCCCCTATCACTGTGTAGTTTCCTCTGTTATTATATTCTACAGTGCCCCTTATAAAATATAGTGTTCTCTGTTATAATAATATACAGTTCTCCTTATATTATATAGTGTCCTCTCTTATTATAATATACAGTGCCTCCTATCATTATATAATGTCCTCTGTTATTATAATATACAGTGCCCCCTATCATGATATAGTGTCCATTGTTATTATAATATACAGTGCCTCTTATATTTTATTGTGTCCTCTCTTATTAAAATATACAGTGCCCCCCTATCATGATATAGTGTCCTCTTTTATTATAATATACAGTGCCCCTTATATTATATAGTGTCCTCTCTTATTATAACATACAGTGCCCCTTATATTATATAGTGTCCTCTCTTATTATAATATACAGTGCCCCTTATATTATATAGTGTCCTCTCTTATTATAATATACAGTGCCCCCTATCATTATATAATGTACTCTGTTATTATAATATACAGTGCCCCCTATCATTATATAATGCCCTCTGTTATTATAATATACAGTGCCCCCTATCATTAAATAGTTTCCTCTGTTATTATAATATACAGTGCCCCTTATATTATATAGTATCCTCTCTTATTATAATATACAGTGCCCCCTATCATTATATAGTTTCCTCTGCTATTATAATATACAGTGCCCCTTATATTATATAGTGTCCTCTCTTATTATAATATACAGTGCCCCTTATAATATATAGTGTCCTCTCTTATTATAATATACAGTGCCCCCTATCATTATATAGTTTCCTCTGTTATTATAATATACAGTGCACCTTATATTATATAGTGTCCTCTCTTATTATAATATACAGTTCCCCCTATCCTTGTGTAGTGTCCTCTGTTACTATATTCTATAGTGCCCCTTATATTATATAGTGTCCTCTCTTATTATAATATACAGTGCCCCCTATCATTATATAGTTTCCTCTGTTATTATAATATACAGTGCCCCTTATATTATATAGAGTCCTCTCTTATTATAATATACAGTGCCCCCTATCATTGTGTAGTGTCCTCTGTTATTATATTCTACAGTGCCCATTATATAATATAGTGTTCTCTGTTATAATAATATACAGTTCCCCTTATATTATATAGTGTCCTCTCTTATTATAATATACAGTGCCTCCTATCATTATATAGTGTCCTCTATTATTATAATATACAGTGCTTCTTATATTATATAGTGTCCTCTATTATTATAATATACAGTGCCCCTTATATTATATAGTGTCCTCTCTTATTATAATATACAGTGCCCCCTATCATTATACAATGTCTTCTGTTATTATAATATACAGTGCCCCTTATCATTATATAATGTCCTCTCTTATTATAATATATAGTGCCCCTTATATTATATAGTGTCCTCTCTTATTATAATATACAGTGCCCCCTATCATTATGTAGTGTCCTCTGTTATTATAATATACAGTGCCCCTTATATTATATAGTGTCCTCTATTATTATAATATACAGTACCCCCTATATTATATAGTGTCCTCTCTTATTATATTATACAGTGCCCCCTATCATTATATAATGTCATCTGTCATTATAATATACAGTGCCCCTATCATTATATAATGTCCTCTGTTATTATAATATACAGTGCCCCATATCATTATATAATGTCCTCTGTTATTATAATATACAGTGCCCCCTATCATTATATAATGTCCTCTGTTATTATAATATACAGTGCCCCTTATATTATATAGTGTCCTCTCTTAGTATAATATACAGTGTCCCTTATATTATATAGTGTCCTCTCTTATTATAATATACAGTGACCCTTATATTATATAGTGTCCTCTATTATTATAATATACAGTGCCCCCTATCATTATATAATGTCCTCTGTTATTATAATATACAGTGCCGCCTATCATTATATAGTGTCCTCTGTTATTATAATATACAGTGCCCCTTTTATTATATAGTGTCCTCTCTTATTATAATATACAGTGCCCCTTATATTATATAGTGTCCTCTCCTATTATAATATACAGTGCCCCTTATATTATATAATGTCCTCTTTTATTATAATATACAGTGCCCCTTATATTGTATAGTGTCTGCTCTTATTGTAATATACAGTGCCCCCTATCATTATATAATGTCCTCTGTTATTATAATATACAGTGCCCCTTATATTATATAGTGTCCTTTCTTAGTATAATATACAGTGTCCCTTATATTATATAGTGTCCTCTCTTATTATAATATACAGTGACCCTTATATTATATAGTGTCCTCTATTATTATAATATACAGTGCCCCCTATCATTATATAATGTCCTCTGTTATTATAATATACAGTGCCGCCTATCATTATATAGTGTCCTCTGTTATTATAATATACAGTGCCCCTTTTATTATATAGTGTCCTCTCTTATTATAATATACAGTGCCCCTTATATTATATAGTGTCCTCTCCTATTATAATATACAGTGCCCCTTATATTATATAATGTCCTCTTTTATTATAATATACAGTGCCCCTTATATTGTATAGTGTCTGCTCTTATTGTAATATACAGTGCCCCCTATCATTATATAATGTCCTCTGTTATTATAATATACAGTGCCCCTATCATTATATAATGTCCTCTGTTATTATAATATACAGTGCCCCTATCATTATATAATGTCCTCTCTTATGATAATATACAGTGCCCCTTATATTATATAGTGTCCTCTCTTATTATAATATACAGTGCCCCCTATCATTATTTAATGTCCTCTCTTATTATAATATACAGTGCCCCTTATATTATATAGTGTCCTCTCTTAATATAATATACAGTGCCCCTTATATTATATAGTGTCCTCTGTTATTATAATATACAGTGCCCCCTATCATGATATAGTGTCCATTGTTATTATAATATACAGTGCCTCTTATATTATATTGTGTCCTCTCTTATTATAATATACAGTACCACCTATCATTGTATAGTGTCCTCTGTTATTATAATATACAGTGCCCCTTATATTATATAGTGTCTTCTCTTATTATAATATACAGTGCCCCCTATCATTATATAGTTTCCTCTGTTATTATAATATACAGTGCCCCTTATAGTATATAGTGTCCTCTCTTATTATAATATACAGTGCCCCTTATATTATATAGTGTCCTCTGTTATTATAATATACAGTGCCCCCTATCATTATATAATGTCCTCTGTTATTATAATATACAGTGCCCCCTATCATTATATAATGCCCTCTTTTATTATAATATACAGTGCCCCCTATCATTAAATAGTTTCCTCTGTTATTATAATATACAGTGCCCCTTATATTATATAGTATCCTCTCTTATTATAATATACAGTGCCCCTTATAATATATAGTGTCCTCTCTTATTATAATATACAGTGCCCCCTATCATTATATAGTTTCCTCTGTTATTATAATATACAGTTTCCCTTATATTATATATTGTCCCCTCTTATTATAATATACAGTTCCCCCTATCCTTCTGTAGTGTCCTCTGTTACTATATTCTATAGTGCCCCTTATATTATATAGTGTCCTCTCTTATTATAATATACAGTGCCCCCTATCATTATATAGTTTCCTCTGTTATTATAATATACAGTGCCCCTTATATTATATAGAGTCCTCTCTTATTATAATATACAGTGCCCCCTATCATTATATAGTTTCCTCTGTTATTATATTCTACAGTGCCCCTTATATAATATAGTGTTCTCTGTTATAATAATAAACAGTTCCCCTTATATTATATAGTGTCCTCTCTTATTATAATATACAGTGCCTCCTATCATTATATAATGTCCTCTGTTATTATAATATACAGTGCCCCTTATATTATATAGTGTCGTCTCTTATTATAATATACAGTGCCCTTTATATTATATAGTGTCCTATCTTATTATAAAATACAGTGCCCCTATCATTATATAGTGTCCATTGTTATTATAATATACAGTGCCCCTTATATTTTATAGTGTCCTCTCTAATTATAATATAAAGTGCCCCTATCATTATATAGTGTCCTCTATTATAATATACAGTGCTTCTTATATTATATAGTGTCCTCTCTTATTATAGTATACAATGCCCCCTATCATTATATAGTGTATATTGTTATTATAATATTCAGTGCCCCTTATATTATATAGTGTCCTCTCTTATTATAATATACAGTGCCCCTTATATTATATAGTGTCCTCTATTATTATAATATACCGTGCCCCCTATCATTATATAATGTCCTCTGTTATAATATAGAGTACCCCTTATATTATATAGTGTCCTCTCTTATTATAATGTACAGTGCCCCCTATCATTATATAATGTCCTCTCTTATTATGATATACAGTGCCCCTTATATTATATAGTGTCCTCTCTTATTATAATATACAGTGCCCCCTATCATTATATAGTTTCCTCTGTTATTATAATATACAGTGCCCCTTATATTATATAGTGTCCTCTCTTTTTATAATATACAGTGCCCCTTATAATATATAGTGTCCTCTCTTATTAAAATATACAGTGCCCGCTATCATTATATAATGTCCTCTCTTATTATAATATACAGTGCCCCTTATATTATATAGTGTCCTCTCTTATTATAATATACAGTGCCCCTTATATTATATAGTGTCCTCTGTTATTATAATATACAGTGCCCCCTATCATTATATAATGTACTCTGTTATTATAATATCCAGTGCCCCCTATCATTATATAATGCCCTCTGTTATTATAATATACAGTGCCCCCTATCATTAAATAGTTTCCTCTGTTATTATAATATACAGTGCCCCTTATATTATATAGTATCCTCTCTTATTATAATATACAGTGCCCCCTATCATTATATAGTTTCCTCTGCTATTATAATATACAGTGCCCCTTATATTATATAGTGTCCTCTCTTATTATAATATACAGTGCCCCTTATAATATATAGTGTCCTCTCTTATTATAATATACAGTGCCCCCTATCATTATATAGTTTCCTCTGTTATTATAATATACAGTGCACCTTATATTATATAGTGTCCTCTCTTATTATAATATACAGTTCCCCCTATCCTTGTGTAGTGTCCTCTGTTACTATATTCTATAGTGCCCCTTATATTATATAGTGTCCTCTCTTATTATAATATACAGTGCCCCCTATCATTATATAGTTTCCTCTGTTATTATAATATACAGTGCCCCTTATATTATATAGAGTCCTCTCTTATTATAATATACAGTGCCCCCTATCATTGTGTAGTGTCCTCTGTTATTATATTCTACAGTGCCCATTATATAATATAGTGTTCTCTGTTATAATAATGTACAGTTCCCCTTATATTATATAGTGTCCTCTCTTATTATAATATACAGTGCCTCCTATCATTATATAGTGTCCTCTATTATTATAATATACAGTGCTTCTTATATTATATAGTGTCCTCTATTATTATAATATACAGTGCCCCTTATATTATATAGTGTCCTCTCTTATTATAATATACAGTGCCCCCTATCATTATACAATGTCTTCTGTTATTATAATATACAGTGCCCCTTATCATTATATAATGTCCTCTCTTATTATAATATATAGTGCCCCTTATATTATATAGTGTCCTCTCTTATTATAATATACAGTGCCCCCTATCATTATGTAGTGTCCTCTGTTATTATAATATACAGTGCCCCTTATATTATATAGTGTCCTCTATTATTATAATATACAGTACCCCCTATATTATATAGTGTCCTCTCTTATTATATTATACAGTGCCCCCTATCATTATATAATGTCATCTGTCATTATAATATACAGTGCCCCTATCATTATATAATGTCCTTTGTTATTATAATATGAAGTGCACCTTATATTATATAGTGTCCTCTCTTATTATAATATACAGTGTCCCTTATCATTATATAATGTACTCTGTTATTATAATATACAGTGCCCCTTATATTATATAGAGTCCTCTCTTATTATAATATACAGTGCCACGTATCATTATATAATGTTCTCTGCTATTATAATATACAGTGCCCCCTATCATTGTATAATGTCCTCTCTTATTATAATATACAGTGCACCTTATATTATATAGTGTCCTCTCTTATTATAATATACAGCGCCCCCTATCATTATATAGTGTCCATTGTTATTATAATATACAGTGCCCCTATCATTATATAGTGTCCTCTTTTATTATAATATACAGTGCCCCTTATATTCTATAGTGTCCTCTCTTATTATAATATACAGTGCCCCTTATATTATATAGTGTCCTCTCTTATTATAATATACAGTGCCCCCTATCATTATATAATGTCCTCTGTTATTATAATATACAGTGCCCCCTATCATTATATAGTGTCCTCTGTTATTATAATATACAGTGCCCCTTATATTATATAGTGTCTTCTCTTATTATAATATATAGTGCCCCTTATATTATATAGTGTCCTCTCTTATTATAATATACTGTGCCCCTTATAATATATAGTGTCCTCTCTTATTATAATATACAGTGCCCCCTATCATTATATAGTTTCCTCTGTTATTATAATATACAGTGCACCTTATATTATATAGTGTCCTCTCTTATTATAATATACAGTTCCCCCTATCCTTGTGTAGTGTCCTCTGTTACTATATTCTATAGTGCCCCTTATATTATATAGTGTCCTCTCTTATTATAATATACAGTGCCCCCTATCATTATATAGTTTCCTCTGTTATTATAATATACATTGCCCCTTATATTATATAGAGTCCTCTCTTATTATAATATACAGTGCCCCCTATCATTGTGTAGTGTCCTCTGTTATTATATTCTACAGTGCCCATTATATAATATAGTGTTCTCTGTTATAATAATATACAGTTCCCCTTATATTATATAGTGTCCTCTCTTATTATAATATACAGTGCCTCCTATCATTATATAGTGTCCTCTATTATTATAATATACAGTGCTTCTTATATTATATAGTGTCCTCTATTATTATAATATACAGTGCCCCTTATATTATATAGTGTCCTCTCTTATTATAATATACAGTGCCCCCTATCATTATACAATGTCTTCTGTTATTATAATATACAGTGCCCCTTATCATTATATAATGTCCTCTCTTATTATAATATATAGTGCCCCTTATATTATATAGTGTCCTCTCTTATTATAATATACAGTGCCCCCTATCATTATGTAGTGTCCTCTGTTATTATAATATACAGTGCCCCTTATATTATATAGTGTCCTCTATTATTATAATATACAGTACCCCCTATATTATATAGTGTCCTCTCTTATTATATTATACAGTGCCCCCTATCATTATATAATGTCATCTGTCATTATAATATACAGTGCCCCTATCATTATATAATGTCCTTTGTTATTATAATATGAAGTGCACCTTATATTATATAGTGTCCTCTCTTATTATAATATACAGTGTCCCTTATCATTATATAATGTACTCTGTTATTATAATATACAGTGCCCCTTATATTATATAGTGTCCTCTCTTATTATAATATACAGTGCCACGTATCATTATATAATGTTCTCTGTTATTATAATATACAGTGCCCCTTATATTATATAGAGTCCTCTCTTATTATAATATACAGTGCCCCCTATCACTGTGTAGTTTCCTCTGTTATTATATTCTACAGTGCCCCTTATAAAATATAGTGTTCTCTGTTATAATAATATACAGTTCTCCTTATATTATATAGTGTCCTCTCTTATTATAATATACAGTGCCTCCTATCATTATATAATGTCCTCTGTTATTATAATATACAGTGCCCCCTATCATGATATAGTGTCCATTGTTATTATAATATACAGTGCCTCTTATATTTTATTGTGTCCTCTCTTATTAAAATATACAGTGCCCCCCTATCATTATATAGTGTCCTCTTTTATTATAATATACAGTGCCCCTTATATTATATAGTGTCCTCTCTTATTATAATATACAGTGCCCCTTATATTATATAGTGTCCTCTCTTATTATAATATACAGTGCCCCTTATATTATATAGTGTCCTCTGTTATTATAATATACAGTGCCCCCTATCATTATATAATGTACTCTGTTATTATAATATACAGTGCCCCCTATCATTATATAATGCCCTCTGTTATTATAATATACAGTGCCCCCTATCATTAAATAGTTTCCTCTGTTATTATAATATACAGTGCCCCTTATATTATATAGTATCCTCTCTTATTATAATATACAGTGCCCCCTATCATTATATAGTTTCCTCTGCTATTATAATATACAGTGCCCCTTATATTATATAGTGTCCTCTCTTATTATAATATACAGTGCCCCTTATAATATATAGTGTCCTCTCTTATTATAATATACAGTGCCCCCTATCATTATATAGTTTCCTCTGTTATTATAATATACAGTGCACCTTATATTATATAGTGTCCTCTCTTATTATAATATACAGTTCCCCCTATCCTTGTGTAGTGTCCTCTGTTACTATATTCTATAGTGCCCCTTATATTATATAGTGTCCTCTCTTATTATAATATACAGTGCCCCCTATCATTATATAGTTTCCTCTGTTATTATAATATACAGTGCCCCTTATATTATATAGAGTCCTCTCTTATTATAATATACAGTGCCCCCTATCATTGTGTAGTGTCCTCTGTTATTATATTCTACAGTGCACATTATAAAATATAGTGTTCTCTGTTATAATAATATACAGTTCCCTTATATTATATAGTGTCCTCTCTTATTATAATATACAGTGCCTCCTATCATTATATAGTGTCCTCTATTATTATAATATACAGTGCTTCTTATATTATATAGTGTCCTCTATTATTATAATATACAGTGCCCCTTATATTATATAGTGTCCTCTCTTATTATAATATACAGTTCCCCCTATCATTATACAATGTCTTCTGTTATTATAATATACAGTGCCCCTTATCATTATATAATGTCCTCTCTTATTATAATATATAGTGCCCCTTATATTATATAGTGTCCTCTCTTATTATAATATACAGTGCCCCCTATCATTATGTAGTGTCCTCTGTTATTATAATATACAGTGCCCCTTATATTATATAGTGTCCTCTATTATTATAATATACAGTACCCCCTATATTATATAGTGTCCTCTCTTATTATATTATACAGTGCACCCTATCATTACATAATGTCATCTGTCATTATAATATACAGTGCCCCTATCATTATATAATGTCCTTTGTTATTATAATATGAAGTGCACCTTATATTATATAGTGTCCTCTCTTATTATAATATACAGTGTCCCTTATCATTATATAAAGTACTCTGTTATTATAATATACAGTGCCCCTTATATTATATAGTGTCCTCTCTTATTATAATATACAGTGCCACGTATCATTATATAATGTTCTCTGCTATTATAATATACAGTGCCCCCTATCATTGTATAATGTCCTCTCTTATTATAATATTTAGTGCACCTTATATTATATAGTGTCCTCTCTTATTATAGTATACAGCGCCCCCTATCATTATATAGTGTCCATTGTTATTATAATATACAGTGCCCCTATCATTATATAGTGTCCTCTTTTATTATAATATACAGTGCCCCTTATATTATATAGTGTCCTCTCTTATTATAATATACAGTGCCCCTTATATTATATAGTGTCTTCTCTTATTATAATATACAGTGCCCCCTATCATTATATAATGTCCTCTGTTATTATAATATACAGTGCCCCATATCATTATATAATGTCCTCTGTTATTATAATATACAGTGCCCCATATCATTATATAATGTCCTCTGTTATTATAATATACAGTGCCCCTTATATTATATAGTGTCCTCTCTTAGTATAATATACAGTGTCCCTTATATTATATAGTGTCCTCTCTTATTATAATATACAGTGACCCTTATATTATATAGTGTCCTCTATTATTATAATATACAGTGCCCCCTATCATTATATAATGTCCTCTGTTATTATAATATACAGTGCCGCCTATCATTATATAGTGTCCTCTGTTATTATAATATACAGTGCCCCTTTTATTATATAGTGTCCTCTCTTATTATAATATACAGTGCCCCTTATATTATATAGTGTCCTCTCCTATTATAATATACAGTGCCCCTTATATTATATAATGTCCTCTGTTATTATAATATACAGTGCCGCCTATCATTATATAGTGTCCTCTGTTATTATAATATACAGTGCCCCTTTTATTATATAGTGTCCTCTCTTATTATAATATACAGTGCCCCTTATATTATATAATGTCCTCTCTTATGATAATATACAGTGCCCCTTATATTATATAGTGTCCTCTCTTATTATAATATACAGTGCCCCCTATCATTATTTAATGTCCTCTCTTATTATAATATACAGTGCCCCTTATATTATATAGTGTCCTCTCTTAATATAATATACAGTGCCCCTTATATTATATAGTGTCCTCTGTTATTATAATATACAGTGCCCCCTATCATGATATAGTGTCCATTGTTATTATAATATACAGTGCCTCTTATATTATATTGTGTCCTCTCTTATTATAATATACAGTACCACCTATCATTGTATAGTGTCCTCTGTTATTATAATATACAGTGCCCCTTATATTATATAGTGTCCTCTCTTATTATAATATACAGTGCCCCTTATATTATATAGTGTCTTCTCTTATTATAATATACAGTGCCCCCCTATCATTATATAGTGTCCTCTTTTATTATAATATACAGTGCCCCTTATAGTATATAGTGTCCTCTCTTATTATAATATACAGTGCCCCTTATATTATATAGTGTCCTCTGTTATTATAATATACAGTGCCCCCTATCATTATATAATGTCCTCTGTTATTATAATATACAGTGCCCCCTATCATTATATAATGCCCTCTTTTATTATAATATACAGTGCCCCATATCATTAAATAGTTTCCTCTGTTATTATAATATACAGTGCCCCTTATATTATATAGTATCCTCTCTTATTATAATATACAGTGCCCCTTATAATATATAGTGTCCTCTCTTATTATAATATACAGTGCCCCCTATCATTATATAGTTTCCTCTGTTATTATAATATACAGTTTCCCTTATATTATATATTGTCCCCTCTTATTATAATATACAGTTCCCCCTATCCTTCTGTAGTGTCCTCTGTTACTATATTCTATAGTGCCCCTTATATTATATAGTGTCCTCTCTTATTATAATATACAGTGCCCCCTATCATTATATAGTTTCCTCTGTTATTATAATATACAGTGCCCCTTATATTATATAGAGTCCTCTCTTATTATAATATACAGTGCCCCCTATCATTATATAGTTTCCTCTGTTATTATATTCTACAGTGCCCCTTATATAATATAGTGTTCTCTGTTATAATAATAATAATCAGTTCCCCTTATATTATATAGTGTCCTCTCTTATTATAATATACAGTGCCTCCTATCATTATATAATGTCCTCTGTTATTATAATATACAGTGCCCCTTATATTATATAGTGTCGTCTCTTATTATAATATACAGAGCCCTTTATATTATATAGTGTCCTATCTTATTATAAAATACAGTGCCCCCTATCATTATATAGTGTCCATTGTTATTATAATATACAGTGCCCCTTATATTTTATAGTGTCCTCTCTAATTATAATATAAAGTGCCCCTAGCATTATATAGTGTCCTCTATTATAATATACAGTGCTTCTTATATTATATAGTGTCCTCTCTTATTATAATATACAATGCCCCCTATCATTATATAGTGTCTATTGTTATTATAATATTCAGTGCCCCTTATATTATATAGTGTCCTCTCTTATTATAATATACAGTGCCCCCTATCATTATACAATGTCCTCTGTTATTATAATATACAGTGCCCCTTATCATTATATAATGTCCTCTCTTATTATAATATACAGTGCCCCTTATATTATATAGTGTCCTCTCTTATTATAATGTACAGTGCCCCCTATCATTATATAATGTCCTCTCTTATTATAATATACAGTGCCCCTTATATTATATAGTGTCCTCTCTTATTATAATATACAGTGCCCCCTATCATTATATAGTGTCCATTGTTATTATAATATACAGTGCCCCTTATATTTTATAGTGTCCTCTCTAATTATAATATAAAGTGCCCCTATCATTATATAGTGTCCTCTATTATAATATACAGTGCTTCTTATATTATATAGTGTCCTCTCTTATTATAATATACAATGCCCCCTATCATTATATAGTGTCTATTGTTATTATAATATTCAGTGCCCCTTATATTATATAGTGTCCTCTCTTATTATAATATACAGTGCCCCTTATATTATATAGTGTCCTCTATTATTATAATATACCGTGCCCCCTATCATTATATAATGTCCTCTGTTATAATATACAGTACCCCTTATATTATATAGTGTCCTCTCTTATTATAATGTACAGTGCCCCCTATCATTATATAATGTCCTCTCTTATTATAATATACAGTGCCCCTTATATTATATAGTGTCCTCTCTTATTATAATATACAGTGCCCCCTATCATTATATAGTTTCCTCTGTTATTATAATATACAGTGCCCCTTATATTATATAGTGTCCTCTCTTATTATAATATACAGTGCCCCTTATAATATATAGTGTCCTCTCTTATTAAAATATACAGTGCCCGCTATCATTATATAATGTCCTCTCTTATTATAATATATAGTGCCCCTTATATTATATAGTGTCCTCTCTTATTATAATATACAGTGCCCCCTATCATGATATATTGTCCATTGTTATTATAATATACAGTGCCTCTTATATTTTATTGTGTCCTCTCTTATTAAAATATACAGTGCCCCCCTATCATTATATAGTGTCCTCTTTTATTATAATATACAGTGCCCCTTATATTATATAGTGTCCTCTCTTATTATAATATACAGTGCCCCTTATATTATATAGTGTCCTCTCTTATTATAATATACAGTGCCCCTTATATTATATAGTGTCCTCTGTTATTATAATATACAGTGCCCCCTATCATTATATAATGTACTCTGTTATTATAATATCCAGTGCCCCCTATCATTATATAATGCCCTCTGTTATTATAATATACAGTGCCCCCTATCATTAAATAGTTTCCTCTGTTATTATAATATACAGTGCCCCTTATATTATATAGTATCCTCTCTTATTATAATATACAGTGCCCCCTATCATTATATAGTTTCCTCTGCTATTATAATATACAGTGCCCCTTATATTATATAGTGTCCTCTCTTATTATAATATACAGTGCCCCTTATAATATATAGTGTCCTCTCTTATTATAATATACAGTGCCCCCTATCATTATATAGTTTCCTCTGTTATTATAATATACAGTGCACCTTATATTATATAGTGTCCTCTCTTATTATAATATACAGTTCCCCCTATCCTTGTGTAGTATCCTCTGTTACTATATTCTATAGTGCCCCTTATATTATATAGTGTCCTCTCTTATTATAATATACAGTGCCCCCTATCATTATATAGTTTCCTCTGTTATTATAATATACAGTGCCCCTTATATTATATAGAGTCCTCTCTTATTATAATATACAGTGCCCCCTATCATTGTGTAGTGTCCTCTGTTATTATATTCTACAGTGCCCATTATATAATATAGTGTACTCTGTTATAATAATATACAGTTCCCCTTATATTATATAGTGTCCTCTCTTATTATAATATACAGTGCCTCCTATCATTATATAGTGTCCTCTATTATTATAATATACAGTGCTTCTTATATTATATAGTGTCCTCTATTATTATAATATACAGTGCCCCTTATATTATATAGTGTCCTCTCTTATTATAATATACAGTGCCCCCTATCATTATACAATGTCTTCTGTTATTATAATATACAGTGCCCCTTATCATTATATAATGTCCTCTCTTATTATAATATATAGTGCCCCTTATATTATATAGTGTCCTCTCTTATTATAATATACAGTGCCCCCTATCATTATGTAGTGTCCTCTGTTATTATAATATACAGTGCCCCTTATATTATATAGTGTCCTCTATTATTATAATATACAGTACCCCCTATATTATATAGTGTCCTCTCTTATTATATTATACAGTGCCCCCTATCATTATATAATGTCATCTGTCATTATAATATACAGTGCCCCTATCATTATATAATGTCCTTTGTTATTATAATATGAAGTGCACCTTATATTATATATTGTCCTCTCTTATTATAATATACAGTGTCCCTTATCATTATATAATGTACTCTGTTATTATAATATACAGTGCCCCTTATATTATATAGAGTCCTCTCTTATTATAATATACAGTGCCACGTATCATTATATAATGTTCTCTGCTATTATAATATACAGTGCCCCCTATCATTGTATAATGTCCTCTCTTATTATAATATACAGTGCACCTTATATTATATAGTGTCCTCTCTTATTATAATATACAGCGCCCCCTATCATTATATAGTGTCCATTGTTATTATAATATACAGTGCCCCTATCATTATATAGTGTCCTCTTTTATTATAATATACAGTGCCCCTTATATTCTATAGTGTCCTCTCTTATTATAATATACAGTGCCCCTTATATTATATAGTGTCCTCTCTTATTATAATATACAGTGCCCCCTATCATTATATAATGTCCTCTGTTATTATAATATACAGTGCCCCCTATCATTATATAGTGTCCTCTGTTATTATAATATACAGTGCCCCTTATATTATATAGTGTCTTCTCTTATTATAATATATAGTGCACCTTATATTATATAGTGTCCTCTCTTATTATAATATACAGTGCCCCTTATATCATATAATGTCCTCTCTTATTATAATATACTGTGCCCCCTACCATTATATAGCGTCCTCTTTTATTATAATATACAGTGCCCCCTATCATTATATAATGTCCTCTGTTATTATAATATACAGTGCCCCCTATCATTATATAATGTCCTCTCTTATTATAATATACAGTGCCCACTATCATTATATTAAGTCCTCTCTTATTATAATATACAGTGCCCCTTATATTATATATTGTCCTCTCTTATTATAATATACAGTGCCCCCTATCATTATTAAATGTACACTGTTATTATAATATACAGTGCCCCCTATCATTATATAATGTCCTCTCTTATTATAATATACAGTGCCCCTTATATTATATAGTGTCCTCTCTTATTATAATATACAGTGCCCCCTATCATTATATAATGTCCTCTCTTATTATAATATACAGTGCCCCTTATATTATATAGTGTCCTCTCTTATTATAATATACAGTGCCCCTTATATTATATAGTGTCCTCTCTTATTATAATATACAGTGCCCCCTATCATTATAAAATGTACACTGTTATTATAATATACAGTGCCCCCTATCATTATATAATGTCCTCTGTTATTATAATATACAGTGCCCCTTATATTATATAGTGTCCTCTCTTATTATAATATACAGTGCCACCTATCATTATATAGTGTCCATTGTTATTATAATATACAGTGCCCCTTATATTTTATTGTGTCCTCTCTTATTATAATATACAGTGCCACCTATCATTGTATAGTGTCCTCTGTTATTATATTCTACAGTGCCCCTTATATTATATAGTGTCCTCTCTTATTATAATATACAGTGCCCCAAATCATTATATAATGTCCTCTGTTATTATAAAATACAGTGTCCCCTATCATTATATAATGTCCTCTGTTATTATAATATACAGTGCCCCCTATCATTATATAATGTCCTCTGTTTTTATAATATACAGTGTCCCTTATATTATATAGTGTCCTCTCTTATTATAATAAACCGTGCCCCTATCATTATATAATGTCCCCTGTTATTATAATTTACAGTACCCCTTATATTATATAGTGTCCTCTCTTATTATAATATACAGTTACCCCCTATCATTAAATAATGTCCTCTGTAATTATAATATACAGTGCCCCCTATCATTATATAGTGTCCTCTTTTATTATAATATACAGTGCCCCTTATATTATATAGTGTCCTCTCTTATTATAATATACAGTGCCCCTTATATTATATAGTGTCCTCTCTTATTATAATATACAGTGCCCCCTATCATTATATAATGTCCTCTGTTATTATAATATACAGTGCCCCCTATCATTATATAGTGTCCTCTGTTATTATAATATACAGTGCCCCTTATATTATATAGTGTCCTCTCTTATTATAAAATAGAGTGCCCCCTATCATTATATAGTGTCCTCTCTTATTATAATATACAGTGCCCCCTATCATTATATACTGTCCTCTCTTATTATAATATACAGTGCCCCCTATCATTATATAATGTCCTCTCTTATTATAATATACAGTGCCCCTTATATTATATAGTGTCCTCTCTTATTATAATATACAGTGACCCCTATCATGATATAGTGTCCATTGTTATTATAATATACAGTGCCTCTTATATTTTATTGTGTCCTCTCTTATTAAAATATACAGTGCCCCCCTATCATTATATAGTGTCCTCTTTTATTATAATATACAGTGCCCCTTATATTATATAGTGTCCTCTCTTATTATAATATACAGTGCCACTTATATTATATAGTGTCCTCTGTTATTATAATATACAGTGCCCCTTATATTATATAGTGTCCTCTGTTATTATAATATACAGTGCCCACTATCATTATATAATGTACTCTGTTATTATAATATACAGTGCCCCCTATCATTATATAATGCCCTCTGTTATTACAATATACAGTGCCCCCTATCATTAAATAGTTTCCTCTGTTATTATAATATACAGTGCCCCTTATATTATATAGTATCCTCTCTTATTATAATATACAGTGCCCCCTATCATTATATAGTTTCCTCTGCTATTATAATATACAGTGCCCCTTATATTATATAGTGTCCTCTCTTATTATAATATACAGTGCCCCTTATAATATATAGTGTCCTCTCTTATTATAATATACAGTGCCCCCTATCATTATATAGTTTCCTCTGTTATTATAATATACAGTGCACCTTATATTATATAGTGTCCTCTCTTATTATAATATACAGTTCCCCCTATCCTTGTGTAGTGTCCTATGTTACTATATTCTATAGTGTCCCTTATATTATATAGTGTCCTCTCTTATTATAATATACAGTGCCCCCTATCATTATATAGTTTCCTCTGTTATTATAATATACATTGCCCCTTATATTATATAGAGTCCTCTCTTATTATAATATACAGTGCCCCCTATCATTGTGTAGTGTCCTCTGTTATTATATTCTACAGTGCCCATTATATAATATAGTGTTCTCTGTTATAATAATATACAGTTCCCCTTATATTATATAGTGTCCTCTCTTATTATAATATACAGTGCCTCCTATCATTATATAGTGTCCTCTATTATTATAATATACAGTGCTTCTTATATTATATAGTGTCCTCTATTATTATAATATACAGTGCCCCTTATATTATATAGTGTCCTCTCTTATTATAATATACAGTGCCCCCTATCATTATACAATGTCTTCTGTTATTATAATATACAGTGCCCCTTATCATTATATAATGTCCTCTCTTATTATAATATATAGTGCCCCTTATATTATATAGTGTCCTCTCTTATTATAATATACAGTGCCCCCTATCATTATGTAGTGTCCTCTGTTATTATAATATACAGTGCCCCTTATATTATATAGTGTCCTCTATTATTATAATATACAGTACCCCCTATATTATATAGTGTCCTCTCTTATTATATTATACAGTGCCCCCTATCATTATATAATGTCATCTGTCATTATAATATACAGTGCCCCTATCATTATATAATGTCCTTTGTTATTATAATATGAAGTGCACCTTATATTATATAGTGTCCTCTCTTATTATAATATACAGTGTCCCTTATCATTATATAATGTACTCTGTTATTATAATATACAGTGCCCCTTATATTATATAGTGTCCTCTCTTATTATAATATACAGTGCCACGTATCATTATATAATGTTCTCTGCTATTATAATATACAGTGCCCCCTATCATTGTATAATGTCCTCTCTTATTATAATATTTAGTGCACCTTATATTATATAGTGTCCTCTCTTATTATAATATACAGCGCCCCCTATCATTATATAGTGTCCATTGTTATTATAATATACAGTGCCCCTATCATTATATAGTGTCCTCTTTTATTATAATATGCAGTGCCCCTTATATTATATAGTGTCCTCTCTTATTATAATATACAGTGCCCCTTATATTATATAGTGTCTTCTCTTATTATAATATACAGTTCCCCCCTATCATTAAATAATGTCCTCTGTAATTATAATATACAGTGCCCCCTATCATTATATAATGTCCTCTGTTATTATAATATACAGTGCCCCCTATCATTATATAATGTCCTCTGTTATTATAATATACAGTGCCCCATATCATTATATAATGTCCTCTGTTATTATAATATACAGTGCCCCCTATCATTATATAATGTCCTCTGTTATTATAATATACAGTGCCCCTTATATTATATAGTGTCCTCTCTTAGTATATTATACAGTGTCCCTTATATTATATAGTGTCCTCTCTTATTATAATATACAGTGCCCCCTATCATTATATAGTGTCCATTGTTATTATAATATACAGTGCCCCTTATATTTTATAGTGTCCTCTCTAATTATAATATAAAGTGACCCTATCATTATATAGTGTCCTCTATTATAATATACAGTGCTTCTTATATTATATAGTGTCCTCTCTTATTATAATATACAATGCCCCCTATCATTATATAGTGTCTATTGTTATTATAATATTCAGTGCCCCTTATATTATATAGTGTCCTCTCTTATTATAATATACAGTGCCCCCTATCATTATACAATGTCCTCTGTTATTATAATATACAGTGCCCCTTATCATTATATAATGTCATCTCTTATTATAATATACAGTGCCCCTTATATTATATAGTGTCCTCTCTTATTATAATGTACAGTGCCCCCTATCATTATATAATGTCCTCTCTTATTATAATATACAGTGCCCCTTATATTATATAGTGTCCTCTCTTATTATAATATACAGTGCCCCCTATCATTATATAGTGTCCATTGTTATTATAATATACAGTGCCCCTTATATTTTATAGTGTCCTCTCTAATTATAATATAAAGTGCCCCTATCATTATATAGTGTCCTCTATTATAATATACAGTGCCCCTTATATTATATAGTGTCCTCTCTTATTATAATATTCAGTGCCCCTTATAATATATAGTGTCCTCTCTTATTAAAATATACAGTGCCCCCTATCATTATATAATGTCCTCTCTTATTATAATATACAGTGCCCCTTATATTATATAGTGTCCTCTCTTATTATAATATACAGTGCCCCTTATATTATATAGTGTCCTCTCTTATTATAATATACAGTGCCCCTTATATTATATAGTGTCCTCTGTTATTATAATATACAGTGCCCCCTATCATTATATAATGTACTCTGTTATTATAATATACAGTGCCCCCTATCATTATATAATGCCCTCTGTTATTATAATATACAGTGCCCCCTATCATTAAATAGTTTCCTCTGTTATTATAATATACAGTGCCCCTTATATTATATAGTATCCTCTCTTATTATAATATACAGTGCCCCCTATCATTATATAGTTTCCTCTGCTATTATAATATACAGTGCCCCTTATATTATATAGTGTCCTCTCTTATTATAATATACAGTGCCCCTTATAATATATAGTGTCTTCTCTTATTATAATATAGAGTGCCCCCTATCATTATATAGTTTCCTCTGTTATTATAATATACAGTGCACCTTATATTATATAGTGTCCTCTCTTATTATAATATACAGTGCCCCTTATAATATATAGTGTCTTCTCTTATTATAATATAGAGTGCCCCCTATCATTATATAGTTTCCTCTGTTATTATAATATACAGTGCACCTTATATTATATAGAGTCCTCTCTTATTATAATATACAGTGCCCCCTATCATTGTGTAGTGTCCTCTGTTATTATATTCTACAGTGCCCATTATATAATATAGTGTTCTCTGTTATAATAATATACAGTTCCCCTTATATTATATAGTGTCCTCTCTTATTATAATATACAGTGCCTCCTATCATTATATAGTGTCCTCTATTATTATAATATACAGTGCTTCTTATATTATATAGTGTCCTCTATTATTATAATATACAGTGCCCCTTATATTATATAGTGTCCTCTCTTATTATAATATACAGTGCCCCCTATCATTATACAATGTCTTCTGTTATTATAATATACAGTGCCCCCTATCATTGTATAATGTCCTCTCTTATTATAATATTTAGTGCACCTTATATTATATAGTGTCCTCTCTTATTATAATATACAGCGCCCCCTATCATTATATAGTGTCCATTGTTATTATAATATACAGTGCCCCTATCATTATATAGTGTTTTCTTTTATTATAATATACAGTGCCCCTTATATTATATAGTGTCCTCTCTTATTATAATATACAGTTCCCCCCTATCATTAAATAATGTCCTCTGTAATTATAATATACAGTGCCCCCTATCATTATATAATGTCCTCTGTTATTATAATATACAGTGCCCCCTATCATTATATAATGTCCTCTGTTATTATAATATACAGTGCCCCCTATCATTATATAATGTCCTCTGTTATTATAATATACAGTGCCCCTTATATTATATAGTGTCCTCTCTTAGTATAATATACAGTGTCCCTTATATTATATAGTGTCCTCTCTTATTATAATATACAGTGACCCTTATATTATATAGTGTCCTCTATTATTATAATATACAGTGCCCCCTATCATTATATAATGTCCTCTGTTATTATAATATACAGTGCCGCCTATCATTATATAGTGTCCTCTGTTATTATAATATACAGTGCCCCTTTTATTATATAGTGTCCTCTCTTATTATAATATACAGTGCCCCTTATATTATATAGTGTCCTCTCCTATTATAATATACAGTGCCCCTTATATTATATAATGTCCTCTCTTATTATAATATACAGTGCCCCCTATCATTTTATAGTGTCCTCTTTTATTATAATATACAGTGCCCCTTATATTGTATAGTGTCTGCTCTTATTGTAATATACAGTGCCCCCTATCATTATATAATGTCCTCTGTTATTATAATATACAGTGCCCCTATCATTATATAATGTCCTCTCTTATGATAATATACAGTGCCCCTTATATTATATAGTGTCCTCTCTTATTATAATATACAGTGCCCCCTATCATTATTTAATGTCCTCTCTTATTATAATATACAGTGCCCCTTATATTATATAGTGTCCTCTCTTAATATAATATACAGTGCCCCTTATATTATATAGTGTCCTCTGTTATTATAATATACAGTGCCCCCTATCATGATATAGTGTCCATTGTTATTATAATATACAGTGCCTCTTATATTATATTGTGTCCTCTCTTATTATAATATACAGTACCACCTATCATTGTATAGTGTCCTCTGTTATTATAATATACAGTGCCCCTTATATTATATAGTGTCCTCTCTTATTATAATATACAGTGCCCCTTATATTATATAGTGTCTTCTCTTATTATAATATACAGTGCCCCCCTATCATTATATAGTGTCCTCTTTTATTATAATATACAGTGCCCCTTATAGTATATAGTGTCCTCTCTTATTATAATATACAGTGCCCCTTATATTATATAGTGTCCTCTGTTATTATAATATACAGTGCCCCTATCATTATATAATGTCCTCTGTTATTATAATATACAGTGCCCCCTATCATTATATAATGCCCTCTTTTATTATAATATACAGTGCCCCCTATCATTAAATAGTTTCCTCTGTTATTATAATATACAGTGCCCCTTATATTATATAGTATCCTCTCTTATTATAATATACAGTGCCCCTTATAATATATAGTGTCCTCTCTTATTATAATATACAGTGCCCCCTATCATTATATAGTTTCCTCTGTTATTATAATATACAGTTTCCCTTATATTATATATTGTCCCCTCTTATTATAATATACAGTTCCCCCTATCCTTCTGTAGTGTCCTCTGTTACTATATTCTATAGTGCCCCTTATATTATATAGTGTCCTCTCTTATTATAATATACAGTGCCCCCTATCATTATATAGTTTCCTCTGTTATTATAATATACAGTGCCCCTTATATTATATAGAGTCCTCTCTTATTATAATATACAGTGCCCCCTATCATTATATAGTTTCCTCTGTTATTATATTCTACAGTGCCCCTTATATAATATAGTGTTCTCTGTTATAATAATAAACAGTTCCCCTTATATTATATAGTGTCCTCTCTTATTATAATATACAGTGCCTCCTATCATTATATAATGTCCTCTGTTATTATAATATACAGTGCCCCTTATATTATATAGTGTCGTCTCTTATTATAATATACAGTGCCCTTTATATTATATAGTGTCCTATCTTATTATAAAATACAGTGCCCCCTATCATTATATAGTGTCCATTGTTATTATAATATACAGTGCCCCTTATATTTTATAGTGTCCTCTCTAATTATAATATAAAGTGCCCCTATCATTATATAGTGTCCTCTATTATAATATACAGTGCTTCTTATATTATATAGTGTCCTCTCGTATTATAATATACAATGCCCCCTATCATTATATAGTGTCTATTGTTATTATAATATTCAGTGCCCCTTATATTATATAGTGTCCTCTCTTATTATAATATACAGTGCCCCCTATCATTATACAATGTCCTCTGTTATTATAATATACAGTGCCCCTTATCATTATATAATGTCCTCTCTTATTATAATATACAGTGCCCCTTATATTATATAGTGTCCTCTCTTATTATAATGTACAGTGCCCCCTATCATTATATAATGTCCTCTCTTATTATAATATACAGTGCCCCTTATATTATATAGTGTCCTCTCTTATTATAATATACAGTGCCCCCTATCATTATATAGTGTCCATTGTTATTATAATATACAGTGCCCCTTATATTTTATAGTGTCCTCTCTAATTATAATATAAAGTGCCCCTATCATTATATTGTGTCCTCTATTATAATATACAGTGCTTCTTATATTATATAGTGTCCTCTCTTATTATAATATACAATGCCCCCTATCATTATATAGTGTCTATTGTTATTATAATATTCAGTGCCCCTTATATTATATAGTGTCCTCTCTTATTATAATATACAGTGCCCCTTATATTATATAGTGTCCTCTATTATTATAATATACCGTGCCCCCTATCATTATATAATGTCCTCTGTTATAATATACAGTACCCCTTATATTATATAGTGTCCTCTCTTATTATAATGTACAGTGCCCCCTATCATTATATAATGTCCTCTCTTATTATAATATACAGTGCCCCTTATATTATATAGTGTCCTCTCTTATTATAATATACAGTGCCCCCTATCATTATATAGTTTCCTCTGTTATTATAATATACAGTGCCCCTTATATTATATAGTGTCCTCTCTTATTATAATATACAGTGCCCCTTATAATATATAGTGTCCTCTCTTATTAAAATATACAGTGCCCGCTATCATTATATAATGTCCTCTCTTATTATAATATACAGTGCCCCTTATATTATATAGTGTCCTCTCTTATTATAATATACAGTGCCCCCTATCATGATATAGTGTCCATTGTTATTATAATATACAGTGCCTCTTATATTTTATTGTGTCCTCTCTTATTAAAATATACAGTGCCCCCCTATCATTATATAGTGTCCTCTTTTATTATAATATACAGTGCCCCTTATATTATATAGTGTCCTCTCTTATTATAATATACAGTGCCCCTTATATTATATAGTGTCCTCTCTTATTATAATATACAGTGCCCCTTATATTATATAGTGTCCTCTGTAATTATAATATACAGTGCCCCCTATCATTATATGATGTACTCTGTTATTATAATATCCAGTGCCCCCTATCATTATATAATGCCCTCTGTTATTATAATATACAGTGCCCCCTATCATTAAATAGTTTCCTCTGTTATTATAATATACAGTGCCCCTTATATTATATAGTATCCTCTCTTATTATAATATACAGTGCCCCCTATCATTATATAGTTTCCTCTGCTATTATAATATACAGTGCCCCTTATATTATATAGTGTCTTCTCTTATTATAATATACAGTTCCCCCCTATCATTAAATAATGTCCTCTGTAATTATAATATACAGTGCCCCCTATCATTATATAATGTCCTCTGTTATTATAATATACAGTGCCCCCTATCATTATATAATGTCCTCTGTTATTATAATATACAGTGCCCCATATCATTATATAATGTCCTCTGTTATTATAATATACAGTGCCCCCTATCATTATATAATGTCCTCTGTTATTATAATATACAGTGCCCCTTATATTATATAGTGTCCTCTCTTAGTATAATATACAGTGTCCCTTATATTATATAGTGTCCTCTCTTATTATAATATACAGTGACCCTTATATTATATAGTGTCCTCTATTATTATAATATACAGTGCCCCCTATCATTATATAATGTCCTCTGTTATTATAATATACAGTGCCGCCTATCATTATATAGTGTCCTCTGTTATTATAATATACAGTGCCCCTTTTATTATATAGTGTCCTCTCTTATTATAATATACAGTGCCCCTTATATTATATAGTGTCCTCTCCTATTATAATATACAGTGCCCCTTATATTATATAATGTCCTCTCTTATTATAATATACAGTGCCCCCTATCATTTTATAGTGTCCTCTTTTATTATAATATACAGTGCCCCTTATATTGTATAGTGTCTGCTCTTATTGTAATATACAGTGCCCCCTATCATTATATAATGTCCTCTGTTATTATAATATACAGTGCCCCTATCATTATATAATGTCCTCTCTTATGATAATATACAGTGCCCCTTATATTATATAGTGTCCTCTCTTATTATAATATACAGTGCCCCCTATCATTATTTAATGTCCTCTCTTATTATAATATACAGTGCCCCTTATATTATATAGTGTCCTCTCTTAATATAATATACAGTGCCCCTTATATTATATAGTGTCCTCTGTTATTATAATATACAGTGCCCCCTATCATGATATAGTGTCCATTGTTATTATAATATACAGTGCCTCTTATATTATATTGTGTCCTCTCTTATTATAATATACAGTACCACCTATCATTGTATAGTGTCCTCTGTTATTATAATATACAGTGCCCCTTATATTATATAGTGTCCTCTCTTATTATAATATACAGGGCCCCTTATATTATATAGTGTCTTCTCTTATTATAATATACAGTGCCCCCCTATCATTATATAGTGTCCTCTTTTATTATAATATACAGTGCCCCTTATAGTATATAGTGTCCTCTCTTATTATAATATACAGTGCCGTTATATTATATAGTGTCCTCTGTTATTATAATATACAGTGCCCCCTATCATTATATAATGTCCTCTGTTATTATAATATACAGTGCCCCCTATCATTATATAATGCCCTCTTTTATTATAATATACAGTGCCCCCTATCATTAAATAGTTTCCTCTGTTATTATAATATACAGTGCCCCTTATATTATATAGTATCCTCTCTTATTATAATATACAGTGCCCCTTATAATATATAGTGTCCTCTCTTATTATAATATACAGTGCCCCCTATCATTATATAGTTTCCTCTGTTATTATAATATACAGTTTCCCTTATATTATATATTGTCCCCTCTTATTATAATATACAGTTCCCCCTATCCTTCTGTAGTGTCCTCTGTTACTATATTCTATAGTGCCCCTTATATTATATAGTGTCCTCTCTTATTATAATATACAGTGCCCCTTATAATATATAGTGTCCTTTCTTATTAAAATATACAGTGCCCGCTATCATTACATAATGTCCTCTCTTATTATAATATATAGTGCCCCTTATATTATATAGTGTCCTCTCTTATTATAATATACAGTGCCCCCTATCATGATATAGTGTCCATTGTTATTATAATATACAGTGCCTCTTATATTTTATTGTGTCCTCTCTTATTAAAATATACAGTGCCCCCCTATCATTATATAGTGTCCTCTTTTATTATAATATACAGTGCCCCTTATATTATATAGTGTCCTCTCTTATTATAATATACAGTGCCCCTTATATTATATAGTGTCCTCTCTTATTATAATATACAGTGCCCCTTATATTATATAGTGTCCTCTGTTATTATAATATACAGTGCCCCCTATCATTATATAATGTACTCTGTTATTATAATATCCAGTGCCCCCTATCATTATATAATGCCCTCTGTTATTATAATATACAGTGCCCCCTATCATTAAATAGTTTCCTCTCTTATTATAATATACAGTGCCCCCTATCATTATATAGTTTCCTCTGCTATTATAATATACAGTGCCCCTTATATTATATAGTGTCCTCTCTTATTATAATATACAGTGCCCCTTATAATATATAGTGTCCTCTCTTATTATAATATACAGTGCCCCCTATCATTATATAGTTTCCTCTGTTATTATAATATACAGTGCACCTTATATTATATAGTGTCCTCTCTTATTATAATATACAGTGCCCCTTATATTATATAGTGTCCTCTGTTATTATAATATACAGTGCCCCCTATCATTATATAATGTACTCTGTTATTATAATATCCAGTGCCCCCTATCATTATATAATGCCCTCTGTTATTATAATATACAGTGCCCCTTATATTATATAGTATCCTCTCTTATTATAATATACAGTGCCCCCTATCATTATATAGTTTCCTCTGCTATTATAATATACAGTGCCCCTTATATTATATAGTGTCCTCTCTTATTATAATATACAGTGCCCCTTATAATATATAGTGTCCTCTCTTATTATAATATACAGTGCCCCCTATCATTATATAGTTTCCTCTGTTATTATAATATACAGTGCACCTTATATTATATAGTGTCCTCTCTTATTATAATATACAGTTCCCCCTATCCTTGTGTAGTGTCCTCTGTTACTATATTCTATAGTGCCCCTTATATTATATAGTGTCCTCTCTTATTATAATATACAGTGCCCCCTATCATTATATAGTTTCCTCTGTTATTATAATATACAGTGCCCCTTATATTATATAGAGTCCTCTCTTATTATAATATACAGTGCCCCCTATCATTGTGTAGTGTCCTCTGTTATTATATTCTACAGTGCCCATTATATAATATAGTGTTCTCTGTTATAATAATATACAGTTCCCCTTATATTATATAGTGTCCTCTCTTATTATAATATACAGTGCCTCCTATCATTATATAGTGTCCTCTATTATTATAATATACAGTGCTTCTTATATTATATAGTGTCCTCTATTATTATAATATACAGTGTCCCTTATATTATATAGTGTCCTCTCTTATTATAATATACAGTGCCCCCTATCATTATACAATGTCTTCTGTTATTATAATATACAGTGCCCCTTATCATTATATAATGTCCTCTCTTATTATAATATATAGTGCCCCTTATATTATATAGTGTCCTCTCTTATTATAATATACAGTTCCCCCTATCCTTCTGTAGTGTCCTCTGTTACTATATTCTATAGTGCCCCTTATATTATATAGTGTCCTCTCTTATTATAATATACAGTGCCCCTTATAATATATAGTGTCCTTTCTTATTAAAATATACAGTGCCCGCTATCATTACATAATGTCCTCTCTTATTATAATATATAGTGCCCCTTATATTATATAGTGTCCTCTCTTATTATAATATACAGTGCCCCCTATCATGATATAGTGTCCATTGTTATTATAATATACAGTGCCTCTTATATTTTATTGTGTCCTCTCTTATTAAAATATACAGTGCCCCCCTATCATTATATAGTGTCCTCTTTTATTATAATATACAGTGCCCCTTATATTATATAGTGTCCTCTCTTATTATAATATACAGTGCCCCTTATATTATATAGTGTCCTCTCTTATTATAATATACAGTGCCCCTTATATTATATAGTGTCCTCTGTTATTATAATATACAGTGCCCCCTATCATTATATAATGTACTCTGTTATTATAATATCCAGTGCCCCCTATCATTATATAATGCCCTCTGTTATTATAATATACAGTGCCCCCTATCATTAAATAGTTTCCTCTCTTATTATAATATACAGTGCCCCCTATCATTATATAGTTTCCTCTGCTATTATAATATACAGTGCCCCTTATATTATATAGTGTCCTCTCTTATTATAATATACAGTGCCCCTTATAATATATAGTGTCCTCTCTTATTATAATATACAGTGCCCCCTATCATTATATAGTTTCCTCTGTTATTATAATATACAGTGCACCTTATATTATATAGTGTCCTCTCTTATTATAATATACAGTGCCCCTTATATTATATAGTGTCCTCTGTTATTATAATATACAGTGCCCCCTATCATTATATAATGTACTCTGTTATTATAATATCCAGTGCCCCCTATCATTATATAATGCCCTCTGTTATTATAATATACAGTGCCCCTTATATTATATAGTATCCTCTCTTATTATAATATACAGTGCCCCCTATCATTATATAGTTTCCTCTGCTATTATAATATACAGTGCCCCTTATATTATATAGTGTCCTCTCTTATTATAATATACAGTGCCCCTTATAATATATAGTGTCCTCTCTTATTATAATATACAGTGCCCCCTATCATTATATAGTTTCCTCTGTTATTATAATATACAGTGCACCTTATATTATATAGTGTCCTCTCTTATTATAATATACAGTTCCCCCTATCCTTGTGTAGTGTCCTCTGTTACTATATTCTATAGTGCCCCTTATATTATATAGTGTCCTCTCTTATTATAATATACAGTGCCCCCTATCATTATATAGTTTCCTCTGTTATTATAATATACAGTGCCCCTTATATTATATAGAGTCCTCTCTTATTATAATATACAGTGCCCCCTATCATTGTGTAGTGTCCTCTGTTATTATATTCTACAGTGCCCATTATATAATATAGTGTTCTCTGTTATAATAATATACAGTTCCCCTTATATTATATAGTGTCCTCTCTTATTATAATATACAGTGCCTCCTATCATTATATAGTGTCCTCTATTATTATAATATACAGTGCTTCTTATATTATATAGTGTCCTCTATTATTATAATATACAGTGTCCCTTATATTATATAGTGTCCTCTCTTATTATAATATACAGTGCCCCCTATCATTATACAATGTCTTCTGTTATTATAATATACAGTGCCCCTTATCATTATATAATGTCCTCTCTTATTATAATATATAGTGCCCCTTATATTATATAGTGTCCTCTCTTATTATAATATACAGTGCCCCCTATCATTATGTAGTGTCCTCTGTTATTATAATATTCAGTGCCCCTTATATTATATAGTGTCCTCTATTATTATAATATACAGTACCCCCTATATTATATAGTGTCCTCTCTTATTATATTATACAGTGCCCCCTATCATTATATAATGTCATCTGTCATTATAATATACAGTGCCCCTATCATTATATAATGTCCTTTGTTATTATAATATGAAGTGCCCCTTATATTATATAGAGTCCTCTCTTATTATAATATACAGTGCCACGTATCATTATATAATGTTCTCTGCTATTATAATATACAGTGCCCCCTATCATTGTATAATGTCCTCTCTTATTATAATATACAGTGCACCTTATATTATATAGTGTCCTCTCTTATTATAATATACAGCGCCCCCTATCATTATATAGTGTCCATTGTTATTATAATATACAGTGCCCCTATCATTATATAGTGTCCTCTTTTATTATAATATACAGTGCCCCTTATATTCTATAGTGTCCTCTCTTATTATAATATACAGTGCCCCTTATATTATATAGTGTCCTCTCTTATTATAATATACAGTGCCCCCTATCATTATATAATGTCCTCTGTTATTATAATATACAGTGCCCCCTATCATTATATAGTGTCCTCTGTTATTATAATATACAGTGCCCCTTATATTATATAGTGTCTTCTCTTATTATAATATATAGTGCCCCTTATATTATATAGTGTCCTCTCTTATTATAATATACAGTGCCCCTTATATCATATAATGTCCTCTCTTATTATAATATACTGTGCCCCCTACCATTATATAGCGTCCTCTTTTATTATAATATACAGTGCCCCCTATCATTATATAATGCCCTCTGTTATTATAATATACAGTGCCCCCTATCATTATATAATGTCCTCTCTTATTATAATATACAGTGCCCACTATCATTATAAAATGTACACTGTTATTATAATATACAGTGCCCCCTATCATTATATAATGTCCTCTCTTATTATAATATACAGTGCCCCTTATATTATATAGTGTCCTCTCTTATTATAATATACAGTGCCCCCTATCATTATATAATGTCCTCTCTTATTATAATATACAGTGCCCCTTATATTATATAGTGTCCTCTCTTATTATAATATACAGTGCCCCCTATCATTATAAAATGTACACTGTTATTATAATATACAGTGTCCCCTATCATTATATAATGTACTCTGTTATTATAATATCCAGTGCCCCCTATCATTATATAATGCCCTCTGTTATTATAATATACAGTGCCCCTTATATTATATAGTATCCTCTCTTATTATAATATACAGTGCCCCCTATCATTATATAGTTTCCTCTGCTATTATAATATACAGTGCCCCTTATATTATATAGTGTCCTCTCTTATTATAATATACAGTGCCCCTTATAATATATAGTGTCCTCTCTTATTATAATATACAGTGCCCCCTATCATTATATAGTTTCCTCTGTTATTATAATATACAGTGCACCTTATATTATATAGTGTCCTCTCTTATTATAATATACAGTGCCCCCTATCATTATAAAATGTACACTGTTATTATAATATACAGTGTCCCCTATCATTATATAATGTCCTCTGTTATTATAATATACAGTGCCCCCTATCATTATATAATGTCCTCTGTTTTTATAATATACAGTGTCCCTTATATTATATAGTGTCCTCTCTTATTATAATAAACCGTGCCCCTATCATTATATAATGTCCCCTGTTATTATAATTTACAGTACCCCTTATATTATATAGTGTCCTCTCTTATTATAATATACAGTTACCCCCTATCATTAAATAATGTCCTCTGTAATTATAATATACAGTGCCCCCTATCATTATATAGTGTCCTCTTTTATTATAATATACAGTGCCCCTTATATTATATAGTGTCCTCTCTTATTATAATATACAGTGCCCCTTATATTATATAGTGTCCTCTCTTATTATAATATACAGTGCCCCCTATCATTATATAATGTCCTCTGTTATTATAATATACAGTGCCCCCTATCATTATATAGTGTCCTCTGTTATTATAATATACAGTGCCCCTTATATTATATAGTGTCCTCTCTTATTATAAAATAGAGTGCCCCCTATCATTATATAGTGTCCTCTCTTATTATAATATACAGTGCCCCCTATCATTATATACTGTCCTCTCTTATTATAATATACAATGCCCCCTATCATTATATAATGTCCTCTCTTATTATAATATACAGTGCCCCTTATATTATATAGTGTCCTCTCTTATTATAATATACAGTGACCCCTATCATGATATAGTGTCCATTGTTATTATAATATACAGTGCCTCTTATATTTTATTGTGTCCTCTCTTATTATAATATACAGTGCCACCTATCATTGTATAGTGTCCTCTGTTATTATAATATACAGTGCCCCTTATATTATATAGTGTCTTCTCTTATTATAATATACAGTGCCCCACTATCATTATATAGTGTCCTCTTTTATTATAATAAACAGTGCCCCTAATATTATATAGTGTCCTCTGTTATTATAATATACAGTGCCCCTTATATTATATAGTGTCCTCTCTTATTATAATATACAGTGCCCCTTATAATATATAGTGTCCTCTCTTATTAAAATATACAGTGCCCCTTATATTATATAGTGTCCTCTCTTATTATAATATACAGTGCCCCCTATCATGATATAGTGTCCATTGTTATTATAATATACAGTGCCTCTTATATTTTATTGTGTCCTCTCTTATTAAAATATACAGTGCCCCCCTATCATTATATAGTGTCCTCTTTTATTATAATATACAGTGCCCCTTATATTATATAGTGTCCTCTCTTATTATAATATACAGTGCCCCTTATATTATATAGTGTCCTCTGTTATTATAATATACAGTGCCCCTTATATTATATAGTGTCCTCTGTTATTATAATATACAGTGCCCACTATCATTATATAATGTACTCTGTTATTATAATATACAGTGCCCCCTATCATTATATAATGCCCTCTGTTATTACAATATACAGTGCCCCCTATCATTAAATAGTTTCCTCTGTTATTATAATATACAGTGCCCCTTATATTATATAGTATCCTCTCTTATTATAATATACAGTGCCCCCTATCATTATATAGTTTCCTCTGCTATTATAATATACAGTGCCCCTTATATTATATAGTGTCCTCTCTTATTATAATATACAGTGCCCCTTATAATATATAGTGTCCTCTCTTATTATAATATACAGTGCCCCCTATCATTATATAGTTTCCTCTGTTATTATAATATACAGTGCACCTTATATTATATAGTGTCCTCTCTTATTATAATATACAGTTCCCCCTATCCTTGTGTAGTGTCCTATGTTACTATATTCTATAGTGTCCCTTATATTATATAGTGTCCTCTCTTATTATAATATACAGTGCCCCCTATCATTATATAGTTTCCTCTGTTATTATAATATACATTGCCCCTTATATTATATAGAGTCCTCTCTTATTATAATATACAGTGCCCCCTATCATTGTTTAGTGTCCTCTGTTATTATATTCTACAGTGCCCATTATATAATATAGTGTTCTCTGTTATAATAATATACAGTTCCCCTTATATTATATAGTGTCCTCTCTTATTATAATATACAGTGCCTCCTATCATTATATAGTGTCCTCTATTATTATAATATACAGTGCTTCTTATATTATATAGTGTCCTCTATTATTATAATATACAGTGCCCCTTATATTATATAGTGTCCTCTCTTATTATAATATACAGTGCCCCCTATCATTATACAATGTCTTCTGTTATTATAATATACAGTGCCCCTTATCATTATATAATGTCCTCTCTTATTATAATATATAGTGCCCCTTATATTATATAGTGTCCTCTCTTATTATAATATACAGTGCCCCCTATCATTATGTAGTGTCCTCTGTTATTATATTATACAGTGCCCCTTATATTATATAGTGTCCTCTATTATTATAATATACAGTACCCCCTATATTATATAGTGTCCTCTCTTATTATATTATACAGTGCCCCCTATCATTATATAATGTCATCTGTCATTATAATATACAGTGCCCCTATCATTATATAATGTCCTTTGTTATTATAATATGAAGTGCACCTTATATTATATAGTGTCCTCTCTTATTATAATATACAGTGTCCCTTATCATTATATAATGTACTCTGTTATTATAATATACAGTGCCCCTTATATTATATAGTGTCCTCTCTTATTATAATATACAGTGCCACGTATCATTATATAATGTTCTCTGCTATTATAATATACAGTGCCCCCTATCATTGTATAATGTCCTCTCTTATTATAATATACAGTGCACCTTATATTATATAGTGTCCTCTCTTATTATAATATACAGCGCCCCCTATCATTATATAGTGTCCATTGTTATTATAATATACAGTGCCCCTATCATTATATAGTGTCCTCTTTTATTATAATATACAGTGCCCCTTATATTCTATAGTGTCCTCTCTTATTATAATATACAGTGCCCCTTATATTATATAGTGTCATCTCTTATTATAATATACAGTGCCCCCTATCATTATATAATGTCCTCTGTTATTATAATATACAGTGCCCCCTATCATTATATAATGTCCTCTGTTATTATAATATACAGTGCCCCTTATATTATATAGTGTCTTCTCTTATTATAATATACAGTGCCCCTTATATCATATAATGTCCTCTCTTATTATAATATAATGTGCCCCCTACCATTATATAGCGTCCTCTTTTATTATAATATACAGTGCCCCTTTTATTGTATAGTGTCTGCTCTTATTATAATATACAGTGCCCCCTATCATTATATAATGTCCTCTGTTATTATAATATACAGTGCCCCCTATCATTATATAATGTCCTCTCTTATTATAATATACAGTGCCCACTATCATTATATTAAGTCCTCTCTTATTATAATATACAGTGCCCCTTATATTATATAGTGTCCTCTCTTATTATAATATACAGTGCCCCCTATCATTATTAAATGTACACTGTTATTATAATATACAGTGCCCCCTATCATTATATAATGTCCTCTCTTATTATAATATACAGTGCCCCTTATATTATATAGTGTCCTCTCTTATTATAATATACAGTGCCCCCTATCATTATATAATGTCCTCTCTTATTATAATATACAGTGCCCCTTATATTATATAGTGTCCTCTCTTATTATAATATACAGTGCCCCCTATCATTATAAAATGTACACTGTTATTATAATATACAGTGCCCCCTATCATTATATAATGTCCTCTGTTATTATAATATACAGTGCCCCTTATATTATATAGTGTCCTCTCTTATTATAATATACAGTGCCCCCTATCATTATATAATGTCCTCTCTTATTATAATATACAGTGCCCCCTATCATTATATAAAGTCCTCTCTTATTATAATATACAGTGCCCCTTATATTATATAGTGTCCTCTCTTATTATAATATACAGTGCCACCTATCATTATATAGTGTCCATTGTTATTATAATATACAGTGCCCCTTATTTTTTATTGTGTCCTCTCTTATTATAATATACAGTGCCACCTATCATTGTATAGTGTCCTCTGTTATTATATTCTACAGTGCCCCTTATATTATATAGTGTCCTCTCTTATTATAATATACAGTGCCCCCTATCATTATATAGTGTCCATTGTTATTATAATATACAGTGCCCCTATCATTATATAGTGTCCTCTTTTATTATAATATACAGTGCCCCTTATATTCTATAGTGTCCTCTCTTATTATAATATACAGTGCCCCTTATATTATATAGTGTCATCTCTTATTATAATATACAGTGCCCCCTATCATTATATAATGTCCTCTGTTATTATAATATACAGTGCCCCCTATCATTATATAATGTCCTCTGTTATTATAATATACAGTGCCCCTTATATTATATAGTGTCTTCTCTTATTATAATATACAGTGCCCCTTATATCATATAATGTCCTCTCTTATTATAATATAATGTGCCCCCTACCATTATATAGCGTCCTCTTTTATTATAATATACAGTGCCCCTTTTATTGTATAGTGTCTGCTCTTATTATAATATACAGTGCCCCCTATCATTATATAATGTCCTCTGTTATTATAATATACAGTGCCCCCTATCATTATATAATGTCCTCTCTTATTATAATATACAGTGCCCACTATCATTATATAATGTCCTCTCTTATTATAATATACAGTGCCCCTTATATTATATAGTGTCCTCTCTTATTATAATATACAGTGCCCCCTATCATTATAAAATGTACACTGTTATTATAATATACAGTGCCCCCTATCATTATATAATGTCCTCTCTTATTATAATATACAGTGCCCCTTATATTATATAGTGTCCTCTCTTATTATAATATACAGTGCCCCCTATCATTATATAATGTCCTCTCTTATTATAATATACAGTGCCCCCTATCATTATATAAAGTCCTCTCTTATTATAATATACAGTGCCCCTTATATTATATAGTGTCCTCTCTTATTATAATATACAGTGCCACCTATCATTATATAGTGTCCATTGTTATTATAATATACAGTGCCCCTTATTTTTTATTGTGTCCTCTCTTATTATAATATACAGTGCCACCTATCATTGTATAGTGTCCTCTGTTATTATATTCTACAGTGCCCCTTATATTATATAGTGTCCTCTCTTATTATAATATACAGTGCCCCAAATCATTATATAATGTCCTCTGTTATTATAAAATACAGTGTCCCCTATCATTATATAATGTCCTCTGTTATTATAATATACAGTGCCCCCTATCATTATACAATGTCCTCTGTTTTTATAATATACAGTGTCCCTTATATTATATAGTGTCCCCTCTTATTATAATAAACCGTGCCCCTATCATTATATAATGTCCCCTGTTATTATAATTTACAGTACCCCTTATATTATATAGTGTCCTCTCTTATTATAATATACAGTTATCCCCTATCATTAAATAATGTCCTCTGTAATTATAATATACAGTGCCCCCTATCATTATATAGTGTCCTCTTTTATTATAATATACAGTGCCCCTTATATTATATAGTGTCCTCTCTTATTATAATATACAGTGCCCCTTATGTTATATAGTGTCCTCTCTTATTATAATATACAGTGCCCCTATCATTATATAATGTCCTCTGTTATTATAATATACAGTGCCCCCTATCATTATATAGTGTCCTCTCTTATTATAATATACAGTGCCCCTTATATTATATAGTGTCCTCTCTTATTATAAAATAGAGTGCCCCCTATCATTATATAGTGTCCTCTCTTATTATAATATACAGTGCCCCCTATCATTATATACTGTCCTCTCTTATTATAATATACAGTGCCCCCTATCATTATATAATGTCCTCTCTTATTATAATATACAGTGCCCCTTATATTATATAGTGTCCTCTCTTATTATAATATACAGTGACCCCTATCATGATATAGTGTCCATTGTTATTATAATATACAGTGCCTCTTATATTTTATTGTGTCCTCTCTTATTATAATATACAGTGCCACCTATCATTGTATAGTGTCCTCTTTTATTATAATAAACAGTGCCCCTAATATTATATAGTGTCTTCTCTTATTATAATATACAGTGCCCCACTATCATTATATAGTGTCCTCTTTTATTATAATAAACAGTGCCCCTAATATTAAATAGTGTCCTCTCTTATTATAATATACAGTGCCCCCTATCATTATATAGTTTCCTCTCTTATTATAATATACAGTGCGCCTTATATTATATAGTGTCCTCTCTTATTATAATGTACAGTGCCCCTTATATTATATAGTGTCCTCTCTTATTATAATATACAGTGCCCCTTATATTATATAGTGTCCTCTCTTATTATAATATACAGTGCCCCCTATCATTGTATAGTGTCCTCTGTTATTATAATATACAGTGCCCCTTATATTATATAGTGTTTTCTCTTATTATAATATACAGTGCCCCACTATCATTATATAGTGTCCTCTTCTATTATTATAAACTGTGCCCCTTATATTATATAGTGTCCTCTCTTATTATAATATACAGTGCCCCTTAAATTATATAGTGTCCTCTCTTATTATAATATACAGTGCCCCTTTTATTATATAGTGTCCTCTGTTATTATAATATACAGTGCCCCCTATCATTATATAATGTCCTCTGTTATTATAATATACAGTGCCCCCTATCATTATATAATGTCCTCTCTTATTATAATATACAGTGCCCCTTATATTATATAGTGTCCTCTCTTATTATAATATACAGTGCCCCCTATCATTATATAATGTCATCTGTTATTATAATATACAGTGCCCCTATCATTATATAATGTCCTCTGTTATTATAATATGAAGTGCACCTTATATTATATAGTGTCCTCTCTTATTATAATATACAGTGCCCCTTATCATTATATAATGTACTCTGTTATTATAATACACAGTGCCCCTTATATTATATAGTGTCCTCTCTTATTATAATATACAGTGCCACGTATCCTTACATAAAGTCCTCTCTTATTATAATATACAGTGCCCCCTATCATGATATAGTGTCCATTGTTATTATAATATACAGTGCCTCTTATATTTTGTCCTCTCTTATTATAATATACAGTGCCACCTATCATTGTATAGTGTCCTCTGTTATTATAATATACAGTGCCCCTAATATTATATAGTGTCTTCTCTTATTATAATATACATTGCCCCACTATCATTATATAGTGTCCTATTTTATTATAATAAACAGTGCCCCTTATATTATATAGTGTCCTCTCTTATTATAATATACAGTGCCCCTTATATTATATAGTGTCCTCTCTTATTATAATATACAGTGCCCCTTATATTATATAGTGTCCTCTGTTATTATAATATACAGTGCCCCTTATATTATATAGTATCCTCTCTCATTATAATATACAGTGCCCCCTATCATTATATAGTTTTCTCTGTTATTATAATATACAGTGCCCCTTATATTATATAGTGTCCTCTCTTATTATAATATACAGAGCCCCTTATAATATATAGTGTCCTCTCTTATTATAATATACAGTGCCCCCTATCATTATATAGTGTCCTCTCTTATTATAATATACAGTGCCCCTTATATTATATAGTGTCCTCTCTTATTATAATAAACAGTGCCCCCTATCATTATATAGTGTCTATTGTTATTATGATATTCAGTGCCCCTTATATTACATAGTGTCCTCTCTTATTATAATATACAGTGCCCCCTATCATTATATAGTGTCCTCTGTTATTATAATATACAGTGCCCCTTATATTATATAGTATCCTCTCTCATTATAATATACAGTGCCCCCTATCATTATATAGTTTTCTCTGTTATTATAATATACAGTGCCCCTTATATTATATAGTGTCCTCTCTTATTATAATGTACAGTGCCCCTTATATTATATAGTGTCCTCTCTTATTATAATATACAGTGGCCCCTAACATTATATAGTGTCCTCTTTTATTATAATATACAGTGCCCCTTATAGTACATAGTGTCCTCTCTTATTATAATGTACAGTGCCCCTTACCTTATATTTTGTCCTCTCTTATTATAATATACAGTGGCCCCTATCATTATATAGTGTCCTCTTTTATTATAATATACAGTGCCCCTTATATTACATAGTGTCCTCTCTTATTATAATATACAGTGCCCCTTATATTATATAGTGTCCTCTCTTATTATAATATACAGTGCCCCCTATCATTATATAATGTCCTCTGTTATTATAATATACAGTGCCCCCTATCATTATATAATGTCCTCTCTTTTTATAATATACAGTGCCCCTTATATTATGTAGTGTTCTCTCCTATTATAATATACAGTGCCCCTTATATTATATAGTGTTCTCTCCTATTATAATATACAGTGCCCCTTATATTATATAATGTCCTCTCTTATTATAATATACAGTGCCCCCTATCATTATATAGCGTCCTCTTTTATTATAATATACAGTGCCCCTTATATTGTATAGTGTCTGCTCTTATTATAATATACAGTGCCCCCTATCATTATATAATGTCCTCTGTTATTATAATATACAGTGCCCCCTATCATTATATAATGTCCTCTCTTATGATAATATACAGTGCCCCCTATCATTATATAATGTCCTCTCTTATTATAATATACAGTGCCCCCTATCATTATATAATGTCCTCTCTTATTATAATATACAGTGCCCCTTATATTATATAGTGTCCTCTCTTATTATAATATACAGTGCCCCCTATCATTATATAATGTCCTCTGTTATTATAATATACAGTGCCCCCTATCATTATATAATGTCCTCTCTTATTATAATATACAGTGCCCCTTATATTATGTAGTGTTCTCTCCTATTATAATATACAGTGCCCCTTATATTATATAGTGTTCTCTCCTATTATAATATACAGTGCCCCTTATATTATATAATGTCCTCTCTTATTATAATATACAGTGCCCCCTATCATTATATAGCGTCCTCTTTTATTATAATATACAGTGCCCCTTATATTGTATAGTGTCTGCTCTTATTATAATATACAGTGCCCCCTATCATTATATAATGTCCTCTGTTATTATAATATACAGTGCCCCCTATCATTATATAATGTCCTCTGTTATTATAATATACAGTGCCCCCTATCATAATATAATGTCCTCTCTTATGATAATATACAGTGCCCCTTATATTATATAGTGTCCTCTCTTATTATAATATACAGTACCCCTATCATTATATAATGTCCTCTCTTATTATAATATACAGTGCCCCCTATCATTATATAATGTCCACTCATATTATAATATACAGTGCCCCTTATATTATATAGTGTCCTCTCTTATTATAATATACAGTGCCCCCTTTTATGATATAGTGTCCTTTGTTATTATAATATACAGTGCCTCTTATATTTTATTGTGTCCTCTCTTATTATAATATACAGTGCCACCTATCATTGTATAGTGTCCTCTGTTATTATATTCTACAGTGCCCCTTATATTATATAGTGTAATCTCTTATTATAATATACAGTGCCCCTTATATTATATAGTGTCTTCTCTTATTATAATATACAGTTACCCCCTATCATTAAATAATGTCCTCTGTAATTATAATATACAGTGCCCCTTATCATTATATAGTGTCCTCTTTTATTATAATATACAGTGCCCCTTATATTATATAGTGTCCTCTCTTATTATAATATACAGTGCCCCCTATCATGATATAGTGTCCATTGTTATTATAATATACAGTGCCTCTTATATTATATTGTGTCCTTTCTTATTATAATATACAGTACCACCTATCATTGTATAGTGTCCTCTGTTATTATAATATACAGTGCCCCTTATATTATATAGTGTCCTCTCTTATTATAATATACAGTGCCCCTTATATTATATAGTGTCTTCTCTTATTATAATATACAGTGCCCCCCTATCATTATATAGTGTCCTCTTTTATTATAATATACAGTGCCCCTTATATTATATAGTGTCCTCTCTTATTATAATATACAGTGCCCCTTATATTATATAGTGTCTTCTCTTATTATAATATACAGTTCCCCCCTATCATTAAATAATGTCCTCTGTAATTATAATATACAGTGCCCCCTATCATTATATAATGTCCTCTGTTATTATAATATACAGTGCCCCCTATCATTATATAATGTCCTCTGTTATTATAATATACAGTGCCCCATATCATTATATAATGTCCTCTGTTATTATAATATACAGTGCCCCCTATCATTATATAATGTCCTCTGTTATTATAATATACAGTGCCCCTTATATTATATAGTGTCCTCTCTTAGTATAATATACAGTGTCCCTTATATTATATAGTGTCCTCTCTTATTATAATATACAGTGACCCTTATATTATATAGTGTCCTCTATTATTATAATATACAGTGCCCCCTATCATTATATAATGTCCTCTGTTATTATAATATACAGTGCCGCCTATCATTATATAGTGTCCTCTGTTATTATAATATACAGTGCCCCTTTTATTATATAGTGTCCTCTCTTATTATAATATACAGTGCCCCTTATATTATATAGTGTCCTCTCCTATTATAATATACAGTGCCCCTTATATTATATAATGTCCTCTCTTATTATAATATACAGTGCCCCCTATCATTTTATAGTGTCCTCTTTTATTATAATATACAGTGCCCCTTATATTGTATAGTGTCTGCTCTTATTGTAATATACAGTGCCCCCTATCATTATATAATGTCTTCTGTTATTATAATATACAGTGCCCCTATCATTATATAATGTCCTCTCTTATGATAATATACAGTGCCCCTTATATTATATAGTGTCCTCTCTTATTATAATATACAGTGCCCCCTATCATTATTTAATGTCCTCTCTTATTATAATATACAGTGCCCCTTATATTATATAGTGTCCTCTCTTAATATAATATACAGTGCCCCTTATATTATATAGTGTCCTCTGTTATTATAATATACAGTGCCCCCTATCATGATATAGTGTCCATTGTTATTATAATATACAGTGCCTCTTATATTATATTGTGTCCTCTCTTATTATAATATACAGTACCACCTATCATTGTATAGTGTCCTCTGTTATTATAATATACAGTGCCCCTTATATTATATAGTGTCCTCTCTTATTATAATATACAGTGCCCCTTATATTATATAGTGTCTTCTCTTATTATAATATACAGTGCCCCCCTATCATTATATAGTGTCCTCTTTTATTATAATATACAGTGCCCCTTATAGTATATAGTGTCCTCTCTTATTATAATATACAGTGCCGTTATATTATATAGTGTCCTCTGTTATTATAATATACAGTGCCCCCTATCATTATATAATGTCCTCTGTTATTATAATATACAGTGCCCCCTATCATTATATAATGCCCTCTTTTATTATAATATACAGTGCCCCCTATCATTAAATAGTTTCCTCTGTTATTATAATATACAGTGCCCCTTATATTATATAGTATCCTCTCTTATTATAATATACAGTGCCCCTTATAATATATAGTGTCCTCTCTTATTATAATATACAGTGCCCCCTATCATTATATAGTTTCCTCTGTTATTATAATATACAGTTTCCCTTATATTATATATTGTCCCCTCTTATTATAATATACAGTTCCCCCTATCCTTCTGTAGTGTCCTCTGTTACTATATTCTATAGTGCCCCTTATATTATATAGTGTCCTCTCTTATTATAATATACAGTGCCCCCTATCATTATATAGTTTCCTCTGTTATTATAATATACAGTGCCCCTTATATTATATAGAGTCCTCTCTTATTATAATATACAGTGCCCCCTATCATTATATAGTTTCCTCTGTTATTATATTCTACAGTGCCCCTTATATAATATAGTGTTCTCTGTTATAATAATAAACAGTTCCCCTTATATTATATAGTGTCCTCTCTTATTATAATATACAGTGCCTCCTATCATTATATAATGTCCTCTGTTATTATAATATACAGTGCCCCTTATATTATATAGTGTCGTCTCTTATTATAATATACAGTGCCCTTTATATTATATAGTGTCCTATCTTATTATAAAATACAGTGCCCCCTATCATTATATAGTGTCCATTGTTATTATAATATACAGTGCCCCTTATATTTTATAGTGTCCTCTCTAATTATAATATAAAGTGCCCCTATCATTATATAGTGTCCTCTATTATAATATACAGTGCTTCTTATATTATATAGTGTCCTCTCTTATTATAATATACAATGCCCCCTATCATTATATAGTGTCTATTGTTATTATAATATTCAGTGCCCCTTATATTATATAGTGTCCTCTCTTATTATAATATACAGTGCCCCCTATCATTATACAATGTCCTCTGTTATTATAATATACAGTGCCCCTTATCATTATATAATGTCCTCTCTTATTATAATATACAGTGCCCCTTATATTATATAGTGTCCTCTCTTATTATAATGTACAGTGCCCCCTATCATTATATAATGTCCTCTCTTATTATAATATACAGTGCCCCTTATATTATATAGTGTCCTCTCTTATTATAATATACAGTGCCCCCTATCATTATATAGTGTCCATTGTTATTATAATATACAGTGCCCCTTATATTTTATAGTGTCCTCTCTAATTATAATATAAAGTGCCCCTATCATTATATAGTGTCCTCTATTATAATATACAGTGCTTCTTATATTATATAGTGTCCTCTCTTATTATAATATACAATGCCCCCTATCATTATATAGTGTCTATTGTTATTATAATATTCAGTGCCCCTTATATTATATAGTGTCCTCTCTTATTATAATATACAGTGCCCCTTATATTATATAGTGTCCTCTATTATTATAATATACCGTGCCCCCTATCATTATATAATGTCCTCTGTTATAATATACAGTACCCCTTATATTATATAGTGTCCTCTCTTATTATAATGTACAGTGCCCCCTATCATTATATAATGTCCTCTCTTATTATAATATACAGTGCCCCTTATATTATATAGTGTCCTCTCTTATTATAATATACAGTGCCCCCTATCATTATATAGTTTCCTCTGTTATTATAATATACAGTGCCCCTTATATTATATAGTGTCCTCTCTTATTATAATATACAGTGCCCCTTATAATATATAGTGTCCTTTCTTATTAAAATATACAGTGCCCGCTATCATTACATAATGTCCTCTCTTATTATAATATATAGTGCCCCTTATATTATATAGTGTCCTCTCTTATTATAATATACAGTGCCCCCTATCATGATATAGTGTCCATTGTTATTATAATATACAGTGCCTCTTATATTTTATTGTGTCCTCTCTTATTAAAATATACAGTGCCCCCCTATCATTATATAGTGTCCTCTTTTATTATAATATACAGTGCCCCTTATATTATATAGTGTCCTCTCTTATTATAATATACAGTGCCCCTTATATTATATAGTGTCCTCTCTTATTATAATATACAGTGCCCCTTATATTATATAGTGTCCTCTGTTATTATAATATACAGTGCCCCCTATCATTATATAATGTACTCTGTTATTATAATATCCAGTGCCCCCTATCATTATATAATGCCCTTTGTTATTATAATATACAGTGCCCCCTATCATTAAATAGTTTCCTCTCTTATTATAATATACAGTGCCCCCTATCATTATATAGTTTCCTCTGTTATTATAATATACAGTGCACCTTATATTATATAGTGTCCTCTCTTATTATAATATACAGTGCCCCTTATATTATATAGTGTCCTCTGTTATTATAATATACAGTGCCCCCTATCATTATATAATGTACTCTGTTATTATAATATCCAGTGCCCCCTATCATTATATAATGCCCTCTGTTATTATAATATACAGTGCCCCTTATATTATATAGTATCCTCTCTTATTATAATATACAGTGCCCCCTATCATTATATAGTTTCCTCTGCTATTATAATATACAGTGCCCCTTATATTATATAGTGTCCTCTCTTATTATAATATACAGTGCCCCTTATAATATATAGTGTCCTCTCTTATTATAATATACAGTGCCCCCTATCATTATATAGTTTCCTCTGTTATTATAATATACAGTGCACCTTATATTATATAGTGTCCTCTCTTATTATAATATACAGTTCCCCCTATCCTTGTGTAGTGTCCTCTGTTACTATATTCTATAGTGCCCCTTATATTATATAGTGTCCTCTCTTATTATAATATACAGTGCCCCCTATCATTATATAGTTTCCTCTGTTATTATAATATACAGTGCCCCTTATATTATATAGAGTCCTCTCTTATTATAATATACAGTGCCCCCTATCATTGTGTAGTGTCCTCTGTTATTATATTCTACAGTGCCCATTATATAATATAGTGTTCTCTGTTATAATAATATACAGTTCCCCTTATATTATATAGTGTCCTCTCTTATTATAATATACAGTGCCTCCTATCATTATATAGTGTCCTCTATTATTATAATATACAGTGCTTCTTATATTATATAGTGTCCTCTATTATTATAATATACAGTGTCCCTTATATTATATAGTGTCCTCTCTTATTATAATATACAGTGCCCCCTATCATTATACAATGTCTTCTGTTATTATAATATACAGTGCCCCTTATCATTATATAATGTCCTCTCTTATTATAATATATAGTGCCCCTTATATTATATAGTGTCCTCTCTTATTATAATATACAGTGCCCCCTATCATTATGTAGTGTCCTCTGTTATTATAATATACAGTGCCCCTTATATTATATAGTGTCCTCTATTATTATAATATACAGTACCCCCTATATTATATAGTGTCCTCTCTTATTATATTATACAGTGCCCCCTATCATTATATAATGTCATCTGTCATTATAATATACAGTGCCCCTATCATTATATAATGTCCTTTGTTATTATAATATGAAGTGCCCCTTATATTATATAGAGTCCTCTCTTATTATAATATACAGTGCCACGTATCATTATATAATGTTCTCTGCTATTATAATATACAGTGCCCCCTATCATTGTATAATGTCCTCTCTTATTATAATATACAGTGCACCTTATATTATATAGTGTCCTCTCTTATTATAATATACAGCGCCCCCTATCATTATATAGTGTCCATTGTTATTATAATATACAGTGCCCCTATCATTATATAGTGTCCTCTTTTATTATAATATACAGTGCCCCTTATATTCTATAGTGTCCTCTCTTATTATAATATACAGTGCCCCTTATATTATATAGTGTCCTCTCTTATTATAATATACAGTGCCCCCTAACATTATATAATGTCCTCTGTTATTATAATATACAGTGCCCCCTATCATTATATAGTGTCCTTTGTTATTATAATATACAGTGCCCCTTATATTATATAGTGTCTTCTCTTATTATAATATATAGTGCCCCTTATATTATATAGTGTCCTCTCTTATTATAATATACAGTGCCCCTTATATCATATAATGTCCTCTCTTATTATAATATACTGTGCCCCCTACCATTATATAGCGTCCTCTTTTATTATAATATACAGTGCCCCCTATCATTATATAATGCCCTCTGTTATTATAATATACAGTGCCCCCTATCATTATATAATGTCCTCTCTTATTATAATATACAGTGCCCACTATCATTATAAAATGTACACTGTTATTATAATATACAGTGCCCCCTATCATTATATAATGTCCTCTCTTATTATAATATACAGTGCCCCTTATATTATATAGTGTCCTCTCTTATTATAATATACAGTGCCCCCTATCATTATATAATGTCCTCTCTTATTATAATATACAGTGCCCCTTATATTATATAGTGTCCTCTCTTATTATAATATACAGTGCCCCCTATCATTATAAAATGTACACTGTTATTATAATATACAGTGTCCCCTATCATTATATAATGTCCTCTGTTATTATAATATACAGTGCCCCCTATCATTATATAATGTCCTCTGTTTTTATAATATACAGTGTCCCTTATATTATATAGTGTCCTCTCTTATTATAATAAACCGTGCCCCTATCATTATATAATGTCCCCTGTTATTATAATTTACAGTACCCCTTATATTATATAGTGTCCTCTCTTATTATAATATACAGTTACCCCCTATCATTAAATAATGTCCTCTGTAATTATAATATACAGTGCCCCCTATCATTATATAGTGTCCTCTTTTATTATTATATACAGTGCCCCTTATATTATATAGTGTCCTCTCTTATTATAATATACAGTGCCCCTTATATTATATAGTGTCCTCTCTTATTATAATATACAGTGCCCCCTATCATTATATAATGTCCTCTGTTATTATAATATACAGTGCCCCCTATCATTATATAGTGTCCTCTGTTATTATAATATACAGTGCCCCTTATATTATATAGTGTCCTCTCTTATTATAAAATAGAGTGCCCCCTATCATTATATAGTGTCCTCTCTTATTATAATATACAGTGCCCCCTATCATTATATACTGTCCTCTCTTATTATAATATACAGTGCCCCCTATCATTATATAATGTCCTCTCTTATTATAATATACAGTGCCCCTTATATTATATAGTGTCCTCTCTTATTATAATATACAGTGACCCCTATCATGATATAGTGTCCATTGTTATTATAATATACAGTGCCTCTTATATTTTATTGTGTCCTCTCTTATTATAATATACAGTGCCACCTATCATTGTATAGTGTCCTCTGTTATTATAATATACAGTGCCCCTTATATTATATAGTGTCTTCTCTTATTATAATATACAGTGCCCCACTATCATTATATAGTGTCCTCTTTTATTATAATAAACAGTGCCCCTAATATTATATAGTGTCCTCTCTTATTATAATATACAGTGCCCCCTATCATTATATAGTTTCCTCTGTTATTATAATATACAGTGCCCCTTATATTATATAGTGTCCTCTCTTATTATAATATACAGTGCCCCTTATAATATATAGTGTCCTCTCTTATTAAAATATACAGTGCCCCTTATATTATATAGTGTCCTCTCTTATTATAATATACAGTGCCCCCTATCATGATATAGTGTCCATTGTTATTATAATATACAGTGCCTCTTATATTTTATTGTGTCCTCTCTTATTAAAATATACAGTGCCCCCCTATCATTATATAGTGTCCTCTTTTATTATAATATACAGTGCCCCTTATATTATATAGTGTCCTCTCTTATTATAATATACAGTGCCCCTTATATTATATAGTGTCCTCTCTTATTATAATATACAGTGCCCCTTATATTATATAGTGTCCTCTGTTATTATAATATACAGTGCCCCCTATCATTATATAATGTACTCTGTTATTATAATATACAGTGCCCCCTATCATTATATAATGCCCTCTGTTATTATAATATACAGTGCCCCCTATCATTAAATAGTTTCCTCTGTTATTATAATATACAGTGCCCCTTATATTATATAGTATCCTCTCTTATTATAATATACAGTGCCCCCTATCATTATATAGTTTACTCTGCTATTATAATATACAGTGCCCCTTATATTATATAGTGTCCTCTCTTATTATAATATACAGTGCCCCTTATAATATATAGTGTCCTCTCTTATTATAATATACAGTGCCCCCTATCATTATATAGTTTCCTCTGTTATTATAATATACAGTGCACCTTATATTATATAGTGTCCTCTCTTATTATAATATACAGTTCCCCCTATCCTTGTGTAGTGTCCTCTGTTACTATATTCTATAGTGCCCCTTATATTATATAGTGTCCTCTCTTATTATAATATACAGTGCCCCCTATCATTATATAGTTTCCTCTGTTATTATAATATACAGTGCCCCTTATATTATATAGAGTCCTCTCTTATTATAATATACAGTGCCCCCTATCATTGTGTAGTGTCCTCTGTTATTATATTCTACAGTGCCCATTATAAAATATAGTGTTCTCTGTTATAATAATATACAGTTCCCCTTATATTATATAGTGTCCTCTCTTATTATAATATACAGTGCCTCCTATCATTATATAGTGTCCTCTATTATTATAATATACAGTGCTTCTTATATTATATAGTGTCCTCTATTATTATAATATACAGTGCCCCTTATATTATATAGTGTCCTCTCTTATTATAATATACAGTGCCCCCTATCATTATACAATGTCTTCTGTTATTATAATATACAGTGCCCCTTATCATTATATAATGTCCTCTCTTATTATAATATATAGTGCCCCTTATATTATATAGTGTCCTCTCTTATTATAATATACAGTGCCCCCTATCATTATGTAGTGTCCTCTGTTATTATAATATACAGTGCCCCTTATATTATATAGTGTCCTCTATTATTATAATATACAGTACCCCCTATATTATATAGTGTCCTCTCTTATTATATTATACAGTGCACCCTATCATTACATAATGTCATCTGTCATTATAATATACAGTGCCCCTATCATTATATAATGTCCTTTGTTATTATAATATGAAGTGCACCTTATATTATATAGTGTCCTCTCTTATTATAATATACAGTGTCCCTTATCATTATATAATGTACTCTGTTATTATAATATACAGTGCCCCTTATATTATATAGTGTCCTCTCTTATTATAATATACAGTGCCACGTATCATTATATAATGTTCTCTGCTATTATAATATACAGTGCCCCCTATCATTGTATAATGTCCTCTCTTATTATAATATTTAGTGCACCTTATATTATATAGTGTCCTCTCTTATTATAATATACAGCGCCCCCTATCATTATATAGTGTCCATTGTTATTATAATATACAGTGCCCCTATCATTATATAGTGTCCTCTTTTATTATAATATACAGTGCCCCTTATATTATATAGTGTCCTCTCTTATTATAATATACAGTGCCCCTTATATTATATAGTGTCTTCTCTTATTATAATATACAGTGCCCCCTATCATTATATAATGTCCTCTGTTATTATAATATACAGTGCCCCATATCATTATATAATGTCCTCTGTTATTATAATATACAGTGCCCCATATCATTATATAATGTCCTCTGTTATTATAATATACAGTGCCCCTTATATTATACAGTGTCCTCTCTTAGTATAATATACAGTGACCCTTATATTATATAGTGTCCTCTATTATTATAATATACAGTGCCCCCTATCATTATATAATGTCCTCTGTTATTATAATATACAGTGCCGCCTATCATTATATAGTGTCCTCTGTTATTATAATATACAGTGCCCCTTTTATTATATAGTGTCCTCTCTTATTATAATATACAGTGCCCCTTATATTATATAATGTCCTCTCTTATGATAATATACAGTGCCCCTTATATTATATAGTGTCCTCTCTTATTATAATATACAGTGCCCCCTATCATTATTTAATGTCCTCTCTTATTATAATATACAGTGCTCCTTATATTATATAGTGTCCTCTCTTAATATAATATACAGTGCCCCTTATATTATATAGTGTCCTCTGTTATTATAATATACAGTGCCCCCTATCATGATATAGTGTCCATTGTTATTATAATATACAGTGCCTCTTATATTATATTGTGTCCTCTCTTATTATAATATACAGTACCACCTATCATTGTATAGTGTCCTCTGTTATTATAATATACAGTGCCCCTTATATTATATAGTGTCCTCTCTTATTATAATATACAGTGCCCCTTATATTATATAGTGTCTTCTCTTATTATAATATACAGTGCCCCCCTATCATTATATAGTGTCCTCTTTTATTATAATATACAGTGCCCCTTATAGTATATAGTGTCCTCTCTTATTATAATATACAGTGCCCCTTATATTATATAGTATATAGTATATAGTATAGTATAGTAGTATATAGTATAGTATATAGTATAGTATAGTATATAGTATATAGTGTCCTCTGTTATTATAATATACAGTGCCCCCTATCATTATATAGTTTCCTCTGTTATTATAATATACAGTGCCCCTTATATTATATAGAGTCCTCTCTCTTATCATATAGTGTCTTCTCTTATTATAATATACAGTGCCCCCCTATCATTATATAGTGTCCTCTTTTATTATAATATACAGTGCCCCTTATAGTATATAGTGTCCTCTCTTATTATAATATACAGTGCCCCTTATATTATATAGTATATAGTATATAGTATAGTATAGTAGTATATAGTATAGTATATAGTATAGTATAGTATATAGTATATAGTGTCCTCTGTTATTATAATATACAGTGCCCCCTATCATTATATAATGTCCTCTGTTATTATAATATACAGTGCCCCCTATCATTATATAATGCCCTCTTTTATTATAATATACAGTGCCCCCTATCATTAAATAGTTTCCTCTGTTATTATAATATACAGTGCCCCTTATATTATATAGTATCCTCTCTTATTATAATATACAGTGCCCCTTATAATATATAGTGTCCTCTCTTATTATAATATACAGTGCCCCCTATCATTATATAGTTTCCTCTGTTATTATAATATACAGTTTCCCTTATATTATATATTGTCCCCTCTTATTATAATATACAGTTCCCCCTATCCTTCTGTAGTGTCCTCTGTTACTATATTCTATAGTGCCCCTTATATTATATAGTGTCCTCTCTTATTATAATATACAGTGCCCCCTATCATTATATAGTTTCCTCTGTTATTATAATATACAGTGCCCCTTATATTATATAGAGTCCTCTCTTATTATAATATACAGTGCCCCCTATCATTATATAGTTTCCTCTGTTATTATATTCTACAGTGCCCCTTATATAATATAGTGTTCTCTGTTATAATAATAAACAGTTCCCCTTATATTATATAGTGTCCTCTCTTATTATAATATACAGTGCCTCCTATCATTATATAATGTCCTCTGTTATTATAATATACAGTGCCCCTTATATTATATAGTGTCGTCTCTTATTATAATATACAGAGCCCTTTATATTATATAGTGTCCTATCTTATTATAAAATACAGTGCCCCCTATCATTATATAGTGTCCATTGTTATTATAATATACAGTGCCCCTTATATTTTATAGTGTCCTCTCTAATTATAATATAAAGTGCCCCTAGCATTATATAGTGTCCTCTATTATAATATACAGTGCTTCTTATATTATATAGTGTCCTCTCTTATTATAATATACAATGCCCCCTATCATTATATAGTGTCTATTGTTATTATAATATTCAGTGCCCCTTATATTATATAGTGTCCTCTCTTATTATAATATACAGTGCCCCCTATCATTATACAATGTCCTCTGTTATTATAATATACAGTGCCCCTTATCATTATATAATGTCCTCTCTTATTATAATATACAGTGCCCCTTATATTATATAGTGTCCTCTCTTATTATAATGTACAGTGCCCCCTATCATTATATAATGTCCTCTCTTATTATAATATACAGTGCCCCTTATATTATATAGTGTCCTCTCTTATTATAATATACAGTGCCCCCTATCATTATATAGTGTCCATTGTTATTATAATATACAGTGCCCCTTATATTTTATAGTGTCCTCTCTAATTATAATATAAAGTGCCCCTATCATTATATAGTGTCCTCTATTATAATATACAGTGCTTCTTATATTATATAGTGTCCTCTCTTATTATAATATACAATGCCCCCTATCATTATATAGTGTCTATTGTTATTATAATATTCAGTGCCCCTTATATTATATAGTGTCCTCTCTTATTATAATATACAGTGCCCCTTATATTATATAGTGTCCTCTATTATTATAATATACCGTGCCCCCTATCATTATATAATGTCCTCTGTTATAATATACAGTACCCCTTATATTATATAGTGTCCTCTCTTATTATAATGTACAGTGCCCCCTATCATTATATAATGTCCTCTCTTATTATAATATACAGTGCCCTTTATATTATATAGTGTCCTCTCTTATTATAATATACAGTGCCCCCTATCATTATATAGTTTCCTCTGTTATTATAATATACAGTGCCCCTTATATTATATAGTGTCCTCTCTTATTATAATATACAGTGCCCCTTATAATATATAGTGTCCTCTCTTATTAAAATATACAGTGCCCGCTATCATTATATAATGTCCTCTCTTATTATAATATATAGTGCCCCTTATATTATATAGTGTCCTCTCTTATTATAATATACAGTGCCCCCTATCATGATATATTGTCCATTGTTATTATAATATACAGTGCCTCTTATATTTTATTGTGTCCTCTCTTATTAAAATATACAGTGCCCCCCTATCATTATATAGTGTCCTCTTTTATTATAATATACAGTGCCCCTTATATTATATAGTGTCCTCTCTTATTATAATATACAGTGCCCCTTATATTATATAGTGTCCTCTCTTATTATAATATACAGTGCCCCTTATATTATATAGTGTCCTCTGTTATTATAATATACAGTGCCCCCTATCATTATATAATGTACTCTGTTATTATAATATCCAGTGCCCCCTATCATTATATAATGCCCTCTGTTATTATAATATACAGTGCCCCCTATCATTAAATAGTTTCCTCTGTTATTATAATATACAGTGCCCCTTATATTATATAGTATCCTCTCTTATTATAATATACAGTGCCCCCTATCATTATATAGTTTCCTCTGCTATTATAATATACAGTGCCCCTTATATTATATAGTGTCCTCTCTTATTATAATATACAGTGCCCCTTATAATATATAGTGTCCTCTCTTATTATAATATACAGTGCCCCCTATCATTATATAGTTTCCTCTGTTATTATAATATACAGTGCACCTTATATTATATAGTGTCCTCTCTTATTATAATATACAGTTCCCCCTATCCTTGTGTAGTGTCCTCTGTTACTATATTCTATAGTGCCCCTTATATTATATAGTGTCCTCTCTTATTATAATATACAGTGCCCCCTATCATTATATAGTTTCCTCTGTTATTATAATATACAGTGCCCCTTATATTATATAGAGTCCTCTCTTATTATAATATACAGTGCCCCCTATCATTGTGTAGTGTCCTCTGTTATTATATTCTACAGTGCCCATTATATAATATAGTGTACTCTGTTATAATAATATACAGTTCCCCTTATATTATATAGTGTCCTCTCTTATTATAATATACAGTGCCTCCTATCATTATATAGTGTCCTCTATTATTATAATATACAGTGCTTCTTATATTATATAGTGTCCTCTATTATTATAATATACAGTGCCCCTTATATTATATAGTGTCCTCTCTTATTATAATATACAGTGCCCCCTATCATTATACAATGTCTTCTGTTATTATAATATACAGTGCCCCTTATCATTATATAATGTCCTCTCTTATTATAATATATAGTGCCCCTTATATTATATAGTGTCCTCTCTTATTATAATATACAGTGCCCCCTATCATTATGTAGTGTCCTCTGTTATTATAATATACAGTGCCCCTTATATTATATAGTGTCCTCTATTATTATAATATACAGTACCCCCTATATTATATAGTGTCCTCTCTTATTATATTATACAGTGCCCCCTATCATTATATAATGTCATCTGTCATTATAATATACAGTGCCCCTATCATTATATAATGTCCTTTGTTATTATAATATGAAGTGCACCTTATATTATATAGTGTCCTCTCTTATTATAATATACAGTGCCACGTATCATTATATAATGTTCTCTGCTATTATAATATACAGTGCCCCCTATCATTGTATAATGTCCTCTCTTATTATAATATACAGTGCACCTTATATTATATAGTGTCCTCTCTTATTATAATATACAGCGCCCCCTATCATTATATAGTGTCCATTGTTATTATAATATACAGTGCCCCTATCATTATATAGTGTCCTCTTTTATTATAATATACAGTGCCCCTTATATTCTATAGTGTCCTCTCTTATTATAATATACAGTGCCCCTTATATTATATAGTGTCCTCTCTTATTATAATATACAGTGCCCCCTATCATTATATAATGTCCTCTGTTATTATAATATACAGTGCCCCCTATCATTATATAGTGTCCTCTGTTATTATAATATACAGTGCCCACTATCATTATATTAAGTCCTCTCTTATTATAATATACAGTGCCCCTTATATTATATATTGTCCTCTCTTATTATAATATACAGTGCCCCCTATCATTATTAAATGTACACTGTTATTATAATATACAGTGCCCACTATCATTATATTAAGTCCTCTCTTATTATAATATACAGTGCCCCTTATATTATATAGTGTCTTCTCTTATTATAATATATAGTGCCCCTTATATTATATAGTGTCCTCTCTTATTATAATATACAGTGCCCCTTATATCATATAATGTCCTCTCTTATTATAATATACTGTGCCCCCTACCATTATATAGCGTCCTCTTTTATTATAATATACAGTGCCCCCTATCATTATATAATGCCATCTGTTATTATAATATACAGTGCCCCCTATCATTATATAATGTCCTCTCTTATTATAATATACAGTGCCCACTATCATTATATTAAGTCCTCTCTTATTATAATATACAGTGCCCCTTATATTATATATTGTCCTCTCTTATTATAATATACAGTGCCCCCTATCATTATTAAATGTACACTGTTATTATAATATACAGTGCCCCCTATCATTATATAATGTCCTCTCTTATTATAATATACAGTGCCCCTTATATTATATAGTGTCCTCTCTTATTATAATATACAGTGCCACCTATCATTGTATAGTGTCCTCTGTTATTATATTCTACAGTGCCCCTTATATTATATAGTGTCCTCTCTTATTATAATATACAGTGCCCCAAATCATTATATAATGTCCTCTGTTATTATAAAATACAGTGTCCCCTATCATTATATAATGTCCTCTGTTATTATAATATACAGTGCCCCCTATCATTATATAATGTCCTCTGTTTTTATAATATACAGTGTCCCTTATATTATATAGTGTCCTCTCTTATTATAATAAACCGTGCCCCTATCATTATATAATGTCCCCTGTTATTATAATTTACAGTACCCCTTATATTATATAGTGTCCTCTCTTATTATAATATACAGTTACCCCCTATCATTAAATAATGTCCTCTGTAATTATAATATACAGTGCCCCCTATCATTATATAGTGTCCTCTTTTATTATAATATACAGTGCCCCTTATATTATATAGTGTCCTCTCTTATTATAATATACAGTGCCCCTTATATTATATAGTGTCCTCTCTTATTATAATATACAGTGCCCCCTATCATTATATAATGTCCTCTGTTATTATAATATACAGTGCCCCCTATCATTATATAGTGTCCTCTGTTATTATAATATACAGTGCCCCTTATATTATATAGTGTCCTCTCTTATTATAAAATAGAGTGCCCCCTATCATTATATAGTGTCCTCTCTTATTATAATATACAGTGCCCCCTATCATTATATACTGTCCTCTCTTATTATAATATACAGTGCCCCCTATCATTATATAATGTCCTCTCTTATTATAATATACAGTGCCCCTTATATTATATAGTGTCCTCTCTTATTATAATATACAGTGACCCCTATCATGATATAGTGTCCATTGTTATTATAATATACAGTGCCTCTTATATTTTATTGTGTCCTCTCTTATTATAATATACAGTGCCACCTATCATTGTATAGTGTCCTCTGTTATTATAATATACAGTGCCCCTTATATTATATAGTGTCTTCTCTTATTATAATATACAGTGCCCCACTATCATTATATAGTGTCCTCTTTTATTATAATAAACAGTGCCCCTAATATTATATAGTGTCCTCTCTTATTATAATATACAGTGCCCCCTATCATTATATAGTTTCCTCTGTTATTATAATATACAGTGCCCCTTATATTATATAGTGTCATCTCTTATTATAATATACAGTGCCCCTTATAATATATAGTGTCCTCTCTTATTAAAATATACAGTGCCCCTTATATTATATAGTGTCCTCTCTTATTATAATATACAGTGCCCCCTATCATGATATAGTGTCCATTGTTATTATAATATACAGTGCCTCTTATATTTTATTGTGTCCTCTCTTATTAAAATATACAGTGCCCCCCTATCATTATATAGTGTCCTCTTGTATTATAATATACAGTGCCCCTTATATTATATAGTGTCCTCTCTTATTATAATATACAGTGCCCCTTATATTATATAGTGTCCTCTGTTATTATAATATACAGTGCCCCTTATATTATATAGTGTCCTCTGTTATTATAATATACAGTGCCCACTATCATTATATAATGTACTCTGTTATTATAATATACAGTGCCCCCTATCATTATATAATGTCCTCTGTTATTACAATATACAGTGCCCCCTATCATTAAATAGTTTCCTCTGTTATTATAATATACAGTGCCCCTTATATTATATAGTATCCTCTCTTATTATAATATACAGTGCCCCCTATCATTATATAGTTTCCTCTGCTATTATAATATACAGTGCCCCTTATATTATATAGTGTCCTCTCTTATTATAATATACAGTGCCCCTTATAATATATAGTGTCCTCTCTTATTATAATATACAGTGCCCCCTATCATTATATAGTTTCCTCTGTTATTATAATATACAGTGCACCTTATATTATATAGTGTCCTCTCTTATTATAATATACAGTTCCCCCTATCCTTGTGTAGTGTCCTATGTTACTATATTCTATAGTGTCCCTTATATTATATAGTGTCCTCTCTTATTATAATATACAGTGCCCCCTATCATTATATAGTTTCCTCTGTTATTATAATATACATTGCCCCTTATATTATATAGAGTCCTCTCTTATTATAATATACAGTGCCCCCTATCATTGTGTAGTGTCCTCTGTTATTATATTCTACAGTGCCCATTATATAATATAGTGTTCTCTGTTATAATAATATACAGTTCCCCTTATATTATATAGTGTCCTCTCTTATTATAATATACAGTGCCTCCTATCATTATATAGTGTCCTCTATTATTATAATATACAGTGCTTCTTATATTATATAGTGTCCTCTATTATTATAATATACAGTGCCCCTTATATTATATAGTGTCCTCTCTTATTATAATATACAGTGCCCCCTATCATTATACAATGTCTTCTGTTATTATAATATACAGTGCCCCTTATCATTATATAATGTCCTCTCTTATTATAATATATAGTGCCCCTTATATTATATAGTGTCCTCTCTTATTATAATATACAGTGCCCCCTATCATTATGTAGTGTCCTCTGTTATTATAATATACAGTGCCCCTTATATTATATAGTGTCCTCTATTATTATAATATACAGTACCCCCTATATTATATAGTGTCCTCTCTTATTATATTATACAGTGCCCCCTATCATTATATAATGTCATCTGTCATTATAATATACAGTGCCCCTATCATTATATAATGTCCTTTGTTATTATAATATGAAGTGCACCTTATATTATATAGTGTCCTCTCTTATTATAATATACAGTGTCCCTTATCATTATATAATGTACTCTGTTATTATAATATACAGTGCCCCTTATATTATATAGTGTCCTCTCTTATTATAATATACAGTGCCACGTATCATTATATAATGTTCTCTGCTATTATAATATACAGTGCCCCCTATCATTGTATAATGTCCTCTCTTATTATAATATTTAGTGCACCTTATATTATATAGTGTCCTCTCTTATTATAATATACAGCGCCCCCTATCATTATATAGTGTCCATTGTTATTATAATATGCAGTGCCCCTATCATTATATAGTGTCCTCTTTTATTATAATATGCAGTGCCCCTTATATTATATAGTGTCCTCTCTTATTATAATATACAGTGCCCCTTATATTATATAGTGTCTTCTCTTATTATAATATACAGTTCCCCCCTATCATTAAATAATGTCCTCTGTAATTATAATATACAGTGCCCCCTATCATTATATAATGTCCTCTGTTATTATAATATACAGTGCCCCCTATCATTACATAATGTCCTCTGTTATTATAATATACAGTGCCCCATATCATTATATAATGTCCTCTGTTATTATAATATACAGTGCCCCCTATCATTATATAATGTCCTCTGTTATTATAATATACAGTGCCCCTTATATTATATAGTGTCCTCTCTTAGTATATTATACAGTGTCCCTTATATTATATAGTGTCCTCTCTTATTATAATATACAGTGCCCCCTATCATTATATAGTGTCCATTGTTATTATAATATACAGTGCCCCTTATATTTTATAGTGTCCTCTCTAATTATAATATAAAGTGACCCTATCATTATATAGTGTCCTCTATTATAATATACAGTGCTTCTTATATTATATAGTGTCCTCTCTTATTATAATATACAATGCCCCCTATCATTATATAGTGTCTATTGTTATTATAATATTCAGTGCCCCTTATATTATATAGTGTCCTCTCTTATTATAATATACAGTGCCCCCTATCATTATACAATGTCCTCTGTTATTATAATATACAGTGCCCCTTATCATTATATAATGTCCTCTCTTATTATAATATACAGTGCCCCTTATATTATATAGTGTCCTCTCTTATTATAATGTACAGTGCCCCCTAACATTATATAATGTCCTCTCTTATTATAATATACAGTGCCCCTTATATTATATAGTGTCCTCTCTTATTATAATATACAGTGCCCCCTATCATTATATAGTGTCCATTGTTATTATAATATACAGTGCCCCTTATATTTTATAGTGTCCTCTCTAATTATAATATAAAGTGCCCCTATCATTATATAGTGTCCTCTATTATAATATACAGTGCCCCTTATATTATATAGTGTCCTCTCTTATTATAATATTCAGTGCCCCTTATAATATATAGTGTCCTCTCTTATTAAAATATACAGTGCCCCCTATCATTATATAATGTCCTCTCTTATTATAATATACAGTGCCCCTTATATTATATAGTGTCCTCTCTTATTATAATATACAGTGCCCCTTATATTATATAGTGTCCTCTCTTATTATAATATACAGTGCCCCTTATATTATATAGTGTCCTCTGTTATTATAATATACAGTGCCCCCTATCATTATATAATGTACTCTGTTATTATAATATACAGTGCCCCCTATCATTATATAATGCCCTCTGTTATTATAATATACAGTGCCCCCTATCATTAAATAGTTTCCTCTGTTATTATAATATACAGTGCCCCTTATATTACATAGTATCCTCTCTTATTATAATATACAGTGCCCCCTATCATTATATAGTTTCCTCTGCTATTATAATATACAGTGCCCCTTATATTATATAGTGTCCTCTCTTATTATAATATACAGTGCCCCTTATAATATATAGTGTCTTCTCTTATTATAATATACAGTGCCCCCTATCATTATATAGTTTCCTCTGTTATTATAATATACAGTGCACCTTATATTATATAGTGTCCTCTCTTATTATAATATACAGCGCCCCCTATCATTATATAGTGTCCATTGTTATTATAATATACAGTGCCCCTATCATTATATAGTGTCCTCTTTTATTATAATATACAGTGCCCCTTATATTATATAGTGTCCTCTCTTATTATAATATACAGTGCCCCTTATATTATATAGTGTCTTCTCTTATTATAATATACAGTTCCCCCCTATCATTAAATAATGTCCTCTGTAATTATAATATACAGTGCCCCCTATCATTATATAATGTCCTCTGTTATTATAATATACAGTGCCCCCTATCCTTATATAATGTCCTCTGTTATTATAATATACAGTGCCCCATATCATTATATAATGTCCTCTGTTATTATAATATACAGTGCCCCTTATATTATATAGTGTCCTCTCCTATTATAATATACAGTGCCCCTTATATTATATAATGTCCTCTTTTATTATAATATACAGTGCCCCTTATATTGTATAGTGTCTGCTCTTATTGTAATATACAGTGCCCCCTATCATTATATAATGTCCTCTGTTATTATAATATACAGTGCCCCTTATATTATATAGTGTCCTCTCTTAGTATAATATACAGTGTCCCTTATATTATATAGTGTCCTCTCTTATTATAATATACAGTGACCCTTATATTATATAGTGTCCTCTATTATTATAATATACAGTGCCCCCTATCATTATATAATGTCCTCTGTTATTATAATATACAGTGCCGCCTATCATTATATAGTGTCCTCTGTTATTATAATATACAGTGCCCCTTTTATTATATAGTGTCCTCTCTTATTATAATATACAGTGCCCCTTATATTATATAGTGTCCTCTCCTATTATAATATACAGTGCCCCTTATATTATATAATGTCCTCTTTTATTATAATATACAGTGCCCCTTATATTGTATAGTGTCTGCTCTTATTGTAATATACAGTGCCCCCTATCATTATATAATGTCCTCTGTTATTATAATATACAGTGCCCCTATCATTATATAATGTCCTCTCTTATTATAATATACAGTGCCCCCTATCATTATTTAATGTCCTCTCTTATTATAATATACAGTGCCCCTTATATTATATAGTGTCCTCTCTTAATATAATATACAGTGCCCCTTATATTATATAGTGTCCTCTGTTATTATAATATACAGTGCCCCCTATCATGATATAGTGTCCATTGTTATTATAATATACAGTGCCTCTTATATTATATTGTGTCCTCTCTTATTATAATATACAGTACCACCTATCATTGTATAGTGTCCTCTGTTATTATAATATACAGTGCCCCTTATATTATATAGTGTCTTCTCTTATTATAATATACAGTGCCCCCTATCATTATATAGTTTCCTCTGTTATTATAATATACAGTGCCCCTTATAGTATATAGTGTCCTCTCTTATTATAATATACAGTGCCCCTTATATTATATAGTGTCCTCTGTTATTATAATATACAGTGCCCCCTATCATTATATAATGTCCTCTGTTATTATAATATACAGTGCCCCCTATCATTATATAATGCCCTCTTTTATTATAATATACAGTGCCCCCTATCATTAAATAGTTTCCTCTGTTATTATAATATACAGTGCCCCTTATATTATATAGTATCCTCTCTTATTATAATATACAGTGCCCCTTATAATATATAGTGTCCTCTCTTATTATAATATACAGTGCCCCCTATCATTATATAGTTTCCTCTGTTATTATAATATACAGTTTCCCTTATATTATATATTGTCCCCTCTTATTATAATATACAGTTCCCCCTATCCTTCTGTAGTGTCCTCTGTTACTATATTCTATAGTGCCCCTTATATTATATAGTGTCCTCTCTTATTATAATATACAGTGCCCCCTATCATTATATAGTTTCCTCTGTTATTATAATATACAGTGCCCCTTATATTATATAGAGTCCTCTCTTATTATAATATACAGTGCCCCCTATCATTATATAGTTTCCTCTGTTATTATATTCTACAGTGCCCCTTAAATAATATAGTGTTCTCTGTTATAATAATAAACAGTTCCCCTTATATTATATAGTGTCCTCTCTTATTATAATATACAGTGCCTCCTATCATTATATAATGTCCTCTGTTATTATAATATACAGTGCCCCTTATATTATATAGTGTCGTCTCTTATTATAATATACAGTGCCCTTTATATTATATAGTGTCCTATCTTATTATAAAATACAGTGCCCCTATCATTATATAGTGTCCATTGTTATTATAATATACAGTGCCCCTTATATTTTATAGTGTCCTCTCTAATTATAATATAAAGTGCCCCTATCATTATATAGTGTCCTCTATTATAATATACAGTGCTTCTTATATTATATAGTGTCCTCTCTTATTATAGTATACAATGCCCCCTATCATTATATAGTGTCTATTGTTATTATAATATTCAGTGCCCCTTATATTATATAGTGTCCTCTCTTATTATAATATACAGTGCCCCTTATATTATATAGTGTCCTCTATTATTATAATATACCGTGCCCCCTATCATTATATAATGTCCTCTGTTATAATATACAGTACCCCTTATATTATATAGTGTCCTCTCTTATTATAATGTACAGTGCCCCCTATCATTATATAATGTCCTCTCTTATTATAATATACAGTGCCCCTTATATTATATAGTGTCCTCTCTTATTATAATATACAGTGCCCCCTATCATTATATAGTTTCCTCTGTTATTATAATATACAGTGCCCCTTATATTATATAGTGTCCTCTCTTATTATAATATACAGTGCCCCTTATAATATATAGTGTCCTCTCTTATTAAAATATACAGTGCCCGCTATCATTATATAATGTCCTCTCTTATTATAATATACAGTGCCCCTTATATTATATAGTGTCCTCTCTTATTATAATATACAGTGCCCCTTATATTATATAGTGTCCTCTGTTATTATAATATACAGTGCCCCCTATCATTATATAATGTACTCTGTTATTATAATATCCAGTGCCCCCTATCATTATATAATGCCCTCTGTTATTATAATATACAGTGCCCCCTATCATTAAATAGTTTCCTCTGTTATTATAATATACAGTGCCCCTTATATTATATAGTATCCTCTCTTATTATAATATACAGTGCCCCCTATCATTATATAGTTTCCTCTGCTATTATAATATACAGTGCCCCTTATATTATATAGTGTCCTCTCTTATTATAATATACAGTGCCCCTTATAATATATAGTGTCCTCTCTTATTATAATATACAGTGCCCCCTATCATTATATAGTTTCCTCTGTTATTATAATATACAGTGCACCTTATATTATATAGTGTCCTCTCTTATTATAATATACAGTTCCCCCTATCCTTGTGTAGTGTCCTCTGTTACTATATTCTATAGTGCCCCTTATATTATATAGTGTCCTCTCTTATTATAATATACAGTGCCCCCTATCATTATATAGTTTCCTCTGTTATTATAATATACAGTGCCCCTTATATTATATAGAGTCCTCTCTTATTATAATATACAGTGCCCCCTATCATTGTGTAGTGTCCTCTGTTATTATATTCTACAGTGCCCATTATATAATATAGTGTTCTCTGTTATAATAATATACAGTTCCCCTTATATTATATAGTGTCCTCTCTTATTATAATATACAGTGCCTCCTATCATTATATAGTGTCCTTTTATTATTATAATATACAGTGCTTCTTATATTATATAGTGTCCTCTATTATTATAATATACAGTGCCCCTTATATTATATAGTGTCCTCTCTTATTATAATATACAGTGCCCCCTATCATTATACAATGTCTTCTGTTATTATAATATACAGTGCCCCTTATCATTATATAATGTCCTCTCTTATTATAATATATAGTGCCCCTTATATTATATAGTGTCCTCTCTTATTATAATATACAGTGCCCCCTATCATTATGTAGTGTCCTCTGTTATTATAATATACAGTGCCCCTTATATTATATAGTGTCCTCTATTATTATAATATACAGTACCCCCTATATTATATAGTGTCCTCTCTTATTATATTATACAGTGCCCCCTATCATTATATAATGTCATCTGTCATTATAATATACAGTGCCCCTATCATTATATAATGTCCTTTGTTATTATAATATGAAGTGCACCTTATATTATATAGTGTCCTCTCTTATTATAATATACAGTGTCCCTTATCATTATATAATGTACTCTGTTATTATAATATACAGTGCCCCCTATCATTGTATAATGTCCTCTCTTATTATAATATACAGTGCACCTTATATTATATAGTGTCCTCTCTTATTATAATATACAGCGCCCCCTATCATTATATAGTGTCCATTGTTATTATAATATACAGTGCCCCTATCATTATATAGTGTCCTCTTTTATTATAATATACAGTGCCCCTTATATTCTATAGTGTCCTCTCTTATTATAATATACAGTGCCCCTTATATTATATAGTGTCCTCTCTTATTATAATATACAGTGCCCCCTATCATTATATAATGTCCTCTGTTATTATAATATACAGTGCCCCCTATCATTATATAGTGTCCTCTGTTATTATAATATACAGTGCCCCTTATATTATATAGTGTCTTCTCTTATTATAATATATAGTGCCCCTTATATTATATAGTGTCCTCTCTTATTATAATATACTGTGCCCCTTATAATATATAGTGTCCTCTCTTATTATAATATACAGTGCCCCCTATCATTATATAGTTTCCTCTGTTATTATAATATACAGTGCACCTTATATTATATAGTGTCCTCTCTTATTATAATATACAGTTCCCCCTATCCTTGTGTAGTGTCCTCTGTTACTATATTCTATAGTGCCCCTTATATTATATAGTGTCCTCTCTTATTATAATATACAGTGCCCCCTATCATTATATAGTTTCCTCTGTTATTATAATATACATTGCCCCTTATATTATATAGAGTCCTCTCTTATTATAATATACAGTGCCCCCTATCATTGTGTAGTGTCCTCTGTTATTATATTCTACAGTGCCCATTATATAATATAGTGTTCTCTGTTATAATAATATACAGTTCCCCTTATATTATATAGTGTCCTCTCTTATTATAATATACAGTGCCTCCTATCATTATATAGTGTCCTCTATTATTATAATATACAGTGCTTCTTATATTATATAGTGTCCTCTATTATTATAATATACAGTGCCCCTTATATTATATAGTGTCCTCTCTTATTATAATATACAGTGCCCCCTATCATTATACAATGTCTTCTGTTATTATAATATACAGTGCCCCTTATCATTATATAATGTCCTCTCTTATTATAATATATAGTGCCCCTTATATTATATAGTGTCCTCTCTTATTATAATATACAGTGCCCCCTATCATTATGTAGTGTCCTCTGTTATTATAATATACAGTGCCCCTTATATTATATAGTGTCCTCTATTATTATAATATACAGTACCCCCTATATTATATAGTGTCCTCTCTTATTATATTATACAGTGCCCCCTATCATTATATAATGTCATCTGTCATTATAATATACAGTGCCCCTATCATTATATAATGTCCTTTGTTATTATAATATGAAGTGCACCTTATATTATATAGTGTCCTCTCTTATTATAATATACAGTGTCCCTTATCATTATATAATGTACTCTGTTATTATAATATACAGTGCCCCTTATATTATATAGTGTCCTCTCTTATTATAATATACAGTGCCACGTATCATTATATAATGTTCTCTGTTATTATAATATACAGTGCCCCTTATATTATATAGAGTCCTCTCTTATTATAATATACAGTGCCCCCTATCACTGTGTAGTTTCCTCTGTTATTATATTCTACAGTGCCCCTTATAAAATATAGTGTTCTCTGTTATAATAATATACAGTTCTCCTTATATTATATAGTGTCCTCTCTTATTATAATATACAGTGCCTCCTATCATTATATAATGTCCTCTGTTATTATAATATACAGTGCCCCCTATCATGATATAGTGTCCATTGTTATTATAATATACAGTGCCTCTTATATTTTATTGTGTCCTCTCTTATTAAAATATACAGTGCCCCCCTATCATTATATAGTGTCCTCTTTTATTATAATATACAGTGCCCCTTATATTATATAGTGTCCTCTCTTATTATAATATACAGTGCCCCTTATATTATATAGTGTCCTCTCTTATTATAATATACAGTGCCCCTTATATTATATAGTGTCCTCTGTTATTATAATATACAGTGCCCCCTATCATTATATAATGTACTCTGTTATTATAATATACAGTGCCCCCTATCATTATATAATGCCCTCTGTTATTATAATATACAGTGCCCCCTATCATTAAATAGTTTCCTCTGTTATTATAATATACAGTGCCCCTTATATTATATAGTATCCTCTCTTATTATAATATACAGTGCCCCCTATCATTATATAGTTTCCTCTGCTATTATAATATACAGTGCCCCTTATATTATATAGTGTCCTCTCTTATTATAATATACAGTGCCCCTTATAATATATAGTGTCCTCTCTTATTATAATATACAGTGCCCCCTATCATTATATAGTTTCCTCTGTTATTATAATATACAGTGCACCTTATATTATATAGTGTCCTCTCTTATTATAATATACAGTTCCCCCTATCCTTGTGTAGTGTCCTCTGTTACTATATTCTATAGTGCCCCTTATATTATATAGTGTCCTCTCTTATTATAATATACAGTGCCCCCTATCATTATATAGTTTCCTCTGTTATTATAATATACAGTGCCCCTTATATTATATAGAGTCCTCTCTTATTATAATATACAGTGCCCCCTATCATTGTGTAGTGTCCTCTGTTATTATATTCTACAGTGCCCATTATAAAATATAGTGTTCTCTGTTATAATAATATACAGTTCCCTTATATTATATAGTGTCCTCTCTTATTATAATATACAGTGCCTCCTATCATTATATAGTGTCCTCTATTATTATAATATACAGTGCTTCTTATATTATATAGTGTCCTCTATTATTATAATATACAGTGCCCCTTATATTATATAGTGTCCTCTCTTATTATAATATACAGTTCCCCCTATCATTATACAATGTCTTCTGTTATTATAATATACAGTGCCCCTTATCATTATATAATGTCCTCTCTTATTATAATATATAGTGCCCCTTATATTATATAGTGTCCTCTCTTATTATAATATACAGTGCCCCCTATCATTATGTAGTGTCCTCTGTTATTATAATATACAGTGCCCCTTATATTATATAGTGTCCTCTATTATTATAATATACAGTACCCCCTATATTATATAGTGTCCTCTCTTATTATATTATACAGTGCACCCTATCATTACATAATGTCATCTGTCATTATAATATACAGTGCCCCTATCATTATATAATGTCCTTTGTTATTATAATATGAAGTGCACCTTATATTATATAGTGTCCTCTCTTATTATAATATACAGTGTCCCTTATCATTATATAATGTACTCTGTTATTATAATATACAGTGCCCCTTATATTATATAGTGTCCTCTCTTATTATAATATACAGTGCCACGTATCATTATATAATGTTCTCTGCTATTATAATATACAGTGCCCCCTATCATTGTATAATGTCCTCTCTTATTATAATATTTAGTGCACCTTATATTATATAGTGTCCTCTCTTATTATAGTATACAGCGCCCCCTATCATTATATAGTGTCCATTGTTATTATAATATACAGTGCCCCTATCATTATATAGTGTCCTCTTTTATTATAATATACAGTGCCCCTTATATTATATAGTGTCCTCTCTTATTATAATATACAGTGCCCCTTATATTATATAGTGTCTTCTCTTATTATAATATACAGTGCCCCCTATCATTATATAATGTCCTCTGTTATTATAATATACAGTGCCCCATATCATTATATAATGTCCTCTGTTATTATAATATACAGTGCCCCATATCATTATATAATGTCCTCTGTTATTATAATATACAGTGCCCCTTATATTATATAGTGTCCTCTCTTAGTATAATATACAGTGTCCCTTATATTATATAGTGTCCTCTCTTATTATAATATACAGTGACCCTTATATTATATAGTGTCCTCTATTATTATAATATACAGTGCCCCCTATCATTATATAATGTCCTCTGTTATTATAATATACAGTGCCGCCTATCATTATATAGTGTCCTCTGTTATTATAATATACAGTGCCCCTTTTATTATATAGTGTCCTCTCTTATTATAATATACAGTGCCCCTTATATTATATAGTGTCCTCTCCTATTATAATATACAGTGCCCCTTATATTATATAATGTCCTCTGTTATTATAATATACAGTGCCGCCTATCATTATATAGTGTCCTCTGTTATTATAATATACAGTGCCCCTTTTATTATATAGTGTCCTCTCTTATTATAATATACAGTGCCCCTTATATTATATAATGTCCTCTCTTATGATAATATACAGTGCCCCTTATATTATATAGTGTCCTCTCTTATTATAATATACAGTGCCCCCTATCATTATTTAATGTCCTCTCTTATTATAATATACAGTGCCCCTTATATTATATAGTGTCCTCTCTTAATATAATATACAGTGCCCCTTATATTATATAGTGTCCTCTGTTATTATAATATACAGTGCCCCCTATCATGATATAGTGTCCATTGTTATTATAATATACAGTGCCTCTTATATTATATTGTGTCCTCTCTTATTATAATATACAGTACCACCTATCATTGTATAGTGTCCTCTGTTATTATAATATACAGTGCCCCTTATATTATATAGTGTCCTCTCTTATTATAATATACAGTGCCCCTTATATTATATAGTGTCTTCTCTTATTATAATATACAGTGCCCCCCTATCATTATATAGTGTCCTCTTTTATTATAATATACAGTGCCCCTTATAGTATATAGTGTCCTCTCTTATTATAATATACAGTGCCCCTTATATTATATAGTGTCCTCTGTTATTATAATATACAGTGCCCCTATCATTATATAATGTCCTCTGTTATTATAATATACAGTGCCCCCTATCATTATATAATGCCCTCTTTTATTATAATATACAGTGCCCCCTATCATTAAATAGTTTCCTCTGTTATTATAATATACAGTGCCCCTTATATTATATAGTATCCTCTCTTATTATAATATACAGTGCCCCTTATAATATATAGTGTCCTCTCTTATTATAATATACAGTGCCCCCTATCATTATATAGTTTCCTCTGTTATTATAATATACAGTTTCCCTTATATTATATATTGTCCCCTCTTATTATAATATACAGTTCCCCCTATCCTTCTGTAGTGTCCTCTGTTACTATATTCTATAGTGCCCCTTATATTATATAGTGTCCTCTCTTATTATAATATACAGTGCCCCCTATCATTATATAGTTTCCTCTGTTATTATAATATACAGTGCCCCTTATATTATATAGAGTCCTCTCTTATTATAATATACAGTGCCCCCTATCATTATATAGTTTCCTCTGTTATTATATTCTACAGTGCCCCTTATATAATATAGTGTTCTCTGTTATAATAATAAACAGTTCCCCTTATATTATATAGTGTCCTCTCTTATTATAATATACAGTGCCTCCTATCATTATATAATGTCCTCTGTTATTATAATATACAGTGCCCCTTATATTATATAGTGTCGTCTCTTATTATAATATACAGTGCCCTTTATATTATATAGTGTCCTATCTTATTATAAAATACAGTGCCCCCTATCACTATATAGTGTCCATTGTTATTATAATATACAGTGCCCCTTATATTTTATAGTGTCCTCTCTAATTATAATATAAAGTGCCCCTATCATTATATAGTGTCCTCTATTATAATATACAGTGCTTCTTATATTATATAGTGTCCTCTCTTATTATAATATACAATGCCCCCTATCATTATATAGTGTCTATTGTTATTATAATATTCAGTGCCCCTTATATTATATAGTGTCCTCTCTTATTATAATATACAGTGCCCCCTATCATTATACAATGTCCTCTGTTATTATAATATACAGTGCCCCTTATCATTATATAATGTCCTCTCTTATTATAATATACAGTGCCCCTTATATTATATAGTGTCCTCTCTTATTATAATGTACAGTGCCCCCTATCATTATATAATGTCCTCTCTTATTATAATATACAGTGCCCCTTATATTATATAGTGTCCTCTCTTATTATAATATACAGTGCCCCCTATCATTATATAGTGTCCATTGTTATTATAATATACAGTGCCCCTTATATTTTATAGTGTCCTCTCTAATTATAATATAAAGTGCCCCTATCATTATATTGTGTCCTCTATTATAATATACAGTGCTTCTTATATTATATAGTGTCCTCTCTTATTATAATATACAATGCCCCCTATCATTATATAGTGTCTATTGTTATTATAATATTCAGTGCCCCTTATATTATATAGTGTCCTCTCTTATTATAATATACAGTGCCCCTTATATTATATAGTGTCCTCTATTATTATAATATACCGTGCCCCCTATCATTATATAATGTCCTCTGTTATAATATACAGTACCCCTTATATTATATAGTGTCCTCTCTTATTATAATGTACAGTGCCCCCTATCATTATATAATGTCCTCTCTTATTATAATATACAGTGCCCCTTATATTATATAGTGTCCTCTCTTATTATAATATACAGTGCCCCCTATCATTATATAGTTTCCTCTGTTATTATAATATACAGTGCCCCTTATATTATATAGTGTCCTCTCTTATTATAATATACAGTGCCCCTTATAATATATAGTGTCCTCTCTTATTAAAATATACAGTGCCCGCTATCATTATATAATGTCCTCTCTTATTATAATATACAGTGCCCCTTATATTATATAGTGTCCTCTCTTATTATAATATACAGTGCCCCCTATCATGATATAGTGTCCATTGTTATTATAATATACAGTGCCTCTTATATTTTATTGTGTCCTCTCTTATTAAAATATACAGTGCCCCCCTATCATTATATAGTGTCCTCTTTTATTATAATATACAGTGCCCCTTATATTATATAGTGTCCTCTCTTATTATAATATACAGTGCCCCTTATATTATATAGTGTCCTCTCTTATTATAATATACAGTGCCCCTTATATTATATAGTGTCCTCTGTAATTATAATATACAGTGCCCCCTATCATTATATAATGTACTCTGTTATTATAATATCCAGTGCCCCCTATCATTATATAATGCCCTCTGTTATTATAATATACAGTGCCCCCTATCATTAAATAGTTTCCTCTGTTATTATAATATACAGTGCCCCTTATATTATATAGTATCCTCTCTTATTATAATATACAGTGCCCCCTATCATTATATAGTTTCCTCTGCTATTATAATATACAGTGCCCCTTATATTATATAGTGTCTTCTCTTATTATAATATACAGTTCCCCCCTATCATTAAATAATGTCCTCTGTAATTATAATATACAGTGCCCCCTATCATTATATAATGTCCTCTGTTATTATAATATACAGTGCCCCCTATCATTATATAATGTCCTCTGTTATTATAATATACAGTGCCCCATATCATTATATAATGTCCTCTGTTATTATAATATACAGTGCCCCCTATCATTATATAATGTCCTCTGTTATTATAATATACAGTGCCGCCTATCATTATATAGTGTCCTCTGTTATTATAATATACAGTGCCCCTTTTATTATATAGTGTCCTCTCTTATTATAATATACAGTGCCCCTTATATTATATAGTGTCCTCTCCTATTATAATATACAGTGCCCCTTATATTATATAATGTCCTCTCTTATTATAATATACAGTGCCCCCTATCATTTTATAGTGTCCTCTTTTATTATAATATACAGTGCCCCTTATATTGTATAGTGTCTGCTCTTATTGTAATATACAGTGCCCCCTATCATTATATAATGTCCTCTGTTATTATAATATACAGTGCCCCTATCATTATATAATGTCCTCTCTTATGATAATATACAGTGCCCCTTATATTATATAGTGTCCTCTCTTATTATAATATACAGTGCCCCCTATCATTATTTAATGTCCTCTCTTATTATAATATACAGTGCCCCTTATATTATATAGTGTCCTCTCTTAATATAATATACAGTGCCCCTTATATTATATAGTGTCCTCTGTTATTATAATATACAGTGCCCCCTATCATGATATAGTGTCCATTGTTATTATAATATACAGTGCCTCTTATATTATATTGTGTCCTCTCTTATTATAATATACAGTACCACCTATCATTGTATAGTGTCCTCTGTTATTATAATATACAGTGCCCCTTATATTATATAGTGTCCTCTCTTATTATAATATACAGTACCCCTTATATTATATAGTGTCTTCTCTTATTATAATATACAGTGCCCCCCTATCATTATATAGTGTCCTCTTTTATTATAATATACAGTGCCCCTTATAGTATATAGTGTCCTCTCTTATTATAATATACAGTGCCGTTATATTATATAGTGTCCTCTGTTATTATAATATACAGTGCCCCCTATCATTATATAATGTCCTCTGTTATTATAATATACAGTGCCCCCTATCATTATATAATGCCCTCTTTTATTATAATATACAGTGCCCCCTATCATTAAATAGTTTCCTCTGTTATTATAATATACAGTGCCCCTTATATTATATAGTATCCTCTCTTATTATAATATACAGTGCCCCTTATAATATATAGTGTCCTCTCTTATTATAATATACAGTGCCCCCTATCATTATATAGTTTCCTCTGTTATTATAATATACAGTTTCCCTTATATTATATATTGTCCCCTCTTATTATAATATACAGTTCCCCCTATCCATCTGTAGTGTCCTCTGTTACTATATTCTATAGTGCCCCTTATATTATATAGTGTCCTCTCTTATTATAATATACAGTGCCCCCTATCATTATATAGTTTCCTCTGTTATTATAATATACAGTGCCCCTTATATTATATAGAGTCCTCTCTTATTATAATATACAGTGCCCCCTATCATTATATAGTTTCCTCTGTTATTATATTCTACAGTGCCCCTTATATAATATAGTGTTCTCTGTTATAATAATAAACAGTTCCCCTTATATTATATAGTGTCCTCTCTTATTATAATATACAGTGCCTCCTATCATTATATAATGTCCTCTGTTATTATAATATACAGTGCCCCTTATATTATATAGTGTCGTCTCTTATTATAATATACAGTGCCCTTTATATTATATAGTGTCCTATCTTATTATAAAATACAGTGCCCCCTATCATTATATAGTGTCCATTGTTATTATAATATACAGTGCCCCTTATATTTTATAGTGTCCTCTCTAATTATAATATAAAGTGCCCCTATCATTATATAGTGTCCTCTATTATAATATACAGTGCTTCTTATATTATATAGTGTCCTCTCTTATTATAATATACAATGCCCCCTATCATTATATAGTGTCTATTGTTATTATAATATTCAGTGCCCCTTATATTATATAGTGTCCTCTCTTATTATAATATACAGTGCCCCCTATCATTATACAATGTCCTCTGTTATTATAATATACAGTGCCCCTTATCATTATATAATGTCCTCTCTTATTATAATATACAGTGCCCCTTATATTATATAGTGTCCTCTCTTATTATAATGTACAGTGCCCCCTATCATTATATAATGTCCTCTCTTATTATAATATACAGTGCCCCTTATATTATATAGTGTCCTCTCTTATTATAATATACAGTGCCCCCTATCATTATATAGTGTCCTCTCTTATTATAATATACAGTGCCCCTTATATTATATAGTGTCCTCTCTTATTATAATATACAGTGCCCCTTATATTATATAGTGTCCTCTGTTATTATAATATACAGTGCCCCTTATATTATATAGTGTCCTCTCTTATTATAATATACAGTGCCCCTTATAATATATAGTGTCCTTTCTTATTAAAATATACAGTGCCCGCTATCATTACATAATGTCCTCTCTTATTATAATATATAGTGCCCCTTATATTATATAGTGTCCTCTCTTATTATAATATACAGTGCCCCCTATCATGATATAGTGTCCATTGTTATTATAATATACAGTGCCTCTTATATTTTATTGTGTCCTCTCTTATTAAAATATACAGTGCCCCCCTATCATTATATAGTGTCCTCTTTTATTATAATATACAGTGCCCCTTATATTATATAGTGTCCTCTCTTATTATAATATACAGTGCCCCTTATATTATATAGTGTCCTCTCTTATTATAATATACAGTGCCCCTTATATTATATAGTGTCCTCTGTTATTATAATATACAGTGCCCCCTATCATTATATAATGTACTCTGTTATTATAATATCCAGTGCCCCCTATCATTATATAATGCCCTCTGTTATTATAATATACAGTGCCCCCTATCATTAAATAGTTTCTCTCTTATTATAATATACAGTGCCCCCTATCATTATATAGTTTCCTCTGCTATTATAATATACAGTGCCCCTTATATTATATAGTGTCCTCTCTTATTATAATATACAGTGCCCCTTATAATATATAGTGTCCTCTCTTATTATAATATACAGTGCCCCCTATCATTATATAGTTTCCTCTGTTATTATAATATACAGTGCACCTTATATTATATAGTGTCCTCTCTTATTATAATATACAGTGCCCCTTATATTATATAGTGTCCTCTGTTATTATAATATACAGTGCCCCCTATCATTATATAATGTACTCTGTTATTATAATATCCAGTGCCCCCTATCATTATATAATGCCCTCTGTTATTATAATATACAGTGCACCTTATATTATATAGTATCCTCTCTTATTATAATATACAGTGCCCCCTATCATTATATAGTTTCCTCTGCTATTATAATATACAGTGCCCCTTATATTATATAGTGTCCTCTCTTATTATAATATACAGTGCCCCTTATAATATATAGTGTCCTCTCTTATTATAATATACAGTGCCCCCTATCATTATATAGTTTCCTCTGTTATTATAATATACAGTGCACCTTATATTATATAGTGTCCTCTCTTATTATAATATACAGTTCCCCCTATCCTTGTGTAGTGTCCTCTGTTACTATATTCTATAGTGCCCCTTATATTATATAGTGTCCTCTCTTATTATAATATACAGTGCCCCCTATCATTATATAGTTTCCTCTGTTATTATAATATACAGTGCCCCTTATATTATATAGAGTCCTCTCTTATTATAATATACAGTGCCCCCTATCATTGTGTAGTGTCCTCTGTTATTATATTCTACAGTGCCCATTATATAATATAGTGTTCTCTGTTATAATAATATACAGTTCCCCTTATATTATATAGTGTCCTCTCTTATTATAATATACAGTGCCTCCTATCATTATATAGTGTCCTCTATTATTATAATATACAGTGCTTCTTATATTATATAGTGTCCTCTATTATTATAATATACAGTGCCCCTTATATTATATAGTGTCCTCTCTTATTATAATATACAGTGCCCCCTATCATTATATAGTGTCCATTGTTATTATAATATACAGTGCCCCTTATATTTTATAGTGTCCTCTCTAATTATAATATAAAGTGCCCCTATCATTATATAGTGTCCTCTATTATAATATACAGTGCTTCTTATATTATATAGTGTCCTCTCTTATTATAATATACAATGCCCCCTATCATTATATAGTGTCTATTGTTATTATAATATTCAGTGCCCCTTATATTATATAGTGTCCTCTCTTATTATAATATACAGTGCCCCCTATCATTATACAATGTCCTCTGTTATTATAATATACAGTGCCCCTTATCATTATATAATGTCCTCTCTTATTATAATATACAGTGCCCCTTATATTATATAGTGTCCTCTCTTATTATAATGTACAGTGCCCCCTATCATTATATAATGTCCTCTCTTATTATAATATACAGTGCCCCTTATATTATATAGTGTCCTCTCTTATTATAATATACAGTGCCCCCTATCATTATATAGTGTCCTCTCTTATTATAATATACAGTGCCCCTTATATTATATAGTGTCCTCTCTTATTATAATATACAGTGCCCCTTATATTATATAGTGTCCTCTGTTATTATAATATACAGTGCCCCTTATATTATATAGTGTCCTCTCTTATTATAATATACAGTGCCCCTTATAATATATAGTGTCCTTTCTTATTAAAATATACAGTGCCCGCTATCATTACATAATGTCCTCTCTTATTATAATATATAGTGCCCCTTATATTATATAGTGTCCTCTCTTATTATAATATACAGTGCCCCCTATCATGATATAGTGTCCATTGTTATTATAATATACAGTGCCTCTTATATTTTATTGTGTCCTCTCTTATTAAAATATACAGTGCCCCCCTATCATTATATAGTGTCCTCTTTTATTATAATATACAGTGCCCCTTATATTATATAGTGTCCTCTCTTATTATAATATACAGTGCCCCTTATATTATATAGTGTCCTCTCTTATTATAATATACAGTGCCCCTTATATTATATAGTGTCCTCTGTTATTATAATATACAGTGCCCCCTATCATTATATAATGTACTCTGTTATTATAATATCCAGTGCCCCCTATCATTATATAATGCCCTCTGTTATTATAATATACAGTGCCCCCTATCATTAAATAGTTTCTCTCTTATTATAATATACAGTGCCCCCTATCATTATATAGTTTCCTCTGCTATTATAATATACAGTGCCCCTTATATTATATAGTGTCCTCTCTTATTATAATATACAGTGCCCCTTATAATATATAGTGTCCTCTCTTATTATAATATACAGTGCCCCCTATCATTATATAGTTTCCTCTGTTATTATAATATACAGTGCACCTTATATTATATAGTGTCCTCTCTTATTATAATATACAGTGCCCCTTATATTATATAGTGTCCTCTGTTATTATAATATACAGTGCCCCCTATCATTATATAATGTACTCTGTTATTATAATATCCAGTGCCCCCTATCATTATATAATGCCCTCTGTTATTATAATATACAGTGCACCTTATATTATATAGTATCCTCTCTTATTATAATATACAGTGCCCCCTATCATTATATAGTTTCCTCTGCTATTATAATATACAGTGCCCCTTATATTATATAGTGTCCTCTCTTATTATAATATACAGTGCCCCTTATAATATATAGTGTCCTCTCTTATTATAATATACAGTGCCCCCTATCATTATATAGTTTCCTCTGTTATTATAATATACAGTGCACCTTATATTATATAGTGTCCTCTCTTATTATAATATACAGTTCCCCCTATCCTTGTGTAGTGTCCTCTGTTACTATATTCTATAGTGCCCCTTATATTATATAGTGTCCTCTCTTATTATAATATACAGTGCCCCCTATCATTATATAGTTTCCTCTGTTATTATAATATACAGTGCCCCTTATATTATATAGAGTCCTCTCTTATTATAATATACAGTGCCCCCTATCATTGTGTAGTGTCCTCTGTTATTATATTCTACAGTGCCCATTATATAATATAGTGTTCTCTGTTATAATAATATACAGTTCCCCTTATATTATATAGTGTCCTCTCTTATTATAATATACAGTGCCTCCTATCATTATATAGTGTCCTCTATTATTATAATATACAGTGCTTCTTATATTATATAGTGTCCTCTATTATTATAATATACAGTGCCCCTTATATTATATAGTGTCCTCTCTTATTATAATATACAGTGCCCCCTATCATTATACAATGTCTTCTGTTATTATAATATACAGTGCCCCTTATCATTATATAATGTCCTCTCTTATTATAATATATAGTGCCCCTTATATTATATAGTGTCCTCTCTTATTATAATATACAGTGCCCCCTATCATTATGTAGTGTCCTCTGTTATTATAATATACAGTGCCCCTTATATTATATAGTGTCCTCTATTATTATAATATACAGTACCCCCTATATTATATAGTGTCCTCTCTTATTATATTATACAGTGCCCCCTATCATTATATAATGTCATCTGTCATTATAATATACAGTGCCCCTATCATTATATAATGTCCTTTGTTATTATAATATGAAGTGCACCTTATATTATATAGTGTCCTCTCTTATTATAATATACAGTGTCCCTTATCATTATATAATGTACTCTGTTATTATAATATACAGTGCCCCTTATATTATATAGAGTCCTCTCTTATTATAATATACAGTGCCACGTATCATTATATAATGTTCTCTGCTATTATAATATACAGTGCCCCCTATCATTGTATAATGTCCTCTCTTATTATAATATACAGTGCACCTTATATTATATAGTGTCCTCTCTTATTATAATATACAGCGCCCCCTATCATTATATAGTGTCCATTGTTATTATAATATACAGTGCCCCTATCATTATATAGTGTCCTCTTTTATTATAATATACAGTGCCCCTTATATTCTATAGTGTCCTCTCTTATTATAATATACAGTGCCCCTTATATTATATAGTGTCCTCTCTTATTATAATATACAGTGCCCCCTATCATTATATAATGTCCTCTGTTATTATAATATACAGTGCCCCCTATCATTATATAGTGTCCTCTGTTATTATAATATACAGTGCCCCTTATATTATATAGTGTCTTCTCTTATTATAATATATAGTGCCCCTTATATTATATAGTGTCCTCTCTTATTATAATATACTGTGCCCCTTATAATATATAGTGTCCTCTCTTATTATAATATACAGTGCCCCCTATCATTATATAGTTTCCTCTGTTATTATAATATACAGTGCACCTTATATTATATAGTGTCCTCTCTTATTATAATATACAGTTCCCCCTATCCTTGTGTAGTGTCCTCTGTTACTATATTCTATAGTGCCCCTTATATTATATAGTGTCCTCTCTTATTATAATATACAGTGCCCCCTATCATTATATAGTTTCCTCTGTTATTATAATATACATTGCCCCTTATATTATATAGAGTCCTCTCTTATTATAATATACAGTGCCCCCTATCATTGTGTAGTGTCCTCTGTTATTATATTCTACAGTGCCCATTATATAATATAGTGTTCTCTGTTATAATAATATACAGTTCCCCTTATATTATATAGTGTCCTCTCTTATTATAATATACAGTGCCTCCTATCATTATATAGTGTCCTCTATTATTATAATATACAGTGCTTCTTATATTATATAGTGTCCTCTATTATTATAATATACAGTGCCCCTTATATTATATAGTGTCCTCTCTTATTATAATATACAGTGCCCCCTATCATTATACAATGTCTTCTGTTATTATAATATACAGTGCCCCTTATCATTATATAATGTCCTCTCTTATTATAATATATAGTGCCCCTTATATTATATAGTGTCCTCTCTTATTATAATATACAGTGCCCCCTATCATTATGTAGTGTCCTCTGTTATTATAATATACAGTGCCCCTTATATTATATAGTGTCCTCTATTATTATAATATACAGTACCCCCTATATTATATAGTGTCCTCTCTTATTATATTATACAGTGCCCCCTATCATTATATAATGTCATCTGTCATTATAATATACAGTGCCCCTATCATTATATAATGTCCTTTGTTATTATAATATGAAGTGCACCTTATATTATATAGTGTCCTCTCTTATTATAATATACAGTGTCCCTTATCATTATATAATGTACTCTGTTATTATAATATACAGTGCCCCTTATATTATATAGTGTCCTCTCTTATTATAATATACAGTGCCACGTATCATTATATAATGTTCTCTGTTATTATAATATACAGTGCCCCTTATATTATATAGAGTCCTCTCTTATTATAATATACAGTGCCCCCTATCACTGTGTAGTTTCCTCTGTTATTATATTCTACAGTGCCCCTTATAAAATATAGTGTTCTCTGTTATAATAATATACAGTTCTCCTTATATTATATAGTGTCCTCTCTTATTATAATATACAGTGCCTCCTATCATTATATAATGTCCTCTGTTATTATAATATACAGTGCCCCCTATCATGATATAGTGTCCATTGTTATTATAATATACAGTGCCTCTTATATTTTATTGTGTCCTCTCTTATTAAAATATACAGTGCCCCCCTATCATTATATAGTGTCCTCTTTTATTATAATATACAGTGCCCCTTATATTATATAGTGTCCTCTCTTATTATAATATACAGTGCCCCTTATATTATATAGTGTCCTCTCTTATTATAATATACAGTGCCCCTTATATTATATAGTGTCCTCTGTTATTATAATATACAGTGCCCCCTATCATTATATAATGTACTCTGTTATTATAATATACAGTGCCCCCTATCATTATATAATGCCCTCTGTTATTATAATATACAGTGCCCCCTATCATTAAATAGTTTCCTCTGTTATTATAATATACAGTGCCCCTTATATTATATAGTATCCTCTCTTATTATAATATACAGTGCCCCCTATCATTATATAGTTTCCTCTGCTATTATAATATACAGTGCCCCTTATATTATATAGTGTCCTCTCTTATTATAATATACAGTGCCCCTTATAATATATAGTGTCCTCTCTTATTATAATATACAGTGCCCCCTATCATTATATAGTTTCCTCTGTTATTATAATATACAGTGCACCTTATATTATATAGTGTCCTCTCTTATTATAATATACAGTTCCCCCTATCCTTGTGTAGTGTCCTCTGTTACTATATTCTATAGTGCCCCTTATATTATATAGTGTCCTCTCTTATTATAATATACAGTGCCCCCTATCATTATATAGTTTCCTCTGTTATTATAATATACAGTGCCCCTTATATTATATAGAGTCCTCTCTTATTATAATATACAGTGCCCCCTATCATTGTGTAGTGTCCTCTGTTATTATATTCTACAGTGCCCATTATAAAATATAGTGTTCTCTGTTATAATAATATACAGTTCCCTTATATTATATAGTGTCCTCTCTTATTATAATATACAGTGCCTCCTATCATTATATAGTGTCCTCTATTATTATAATATACAGTGCTTCTTATATTATATAGTGTCCTCTATTATTATAATATACAGTGCCCCTTATATTATATAGTGTCCTCTCTTATTATAATATACAGTTCCCCCTATCATTATACAATGTCTTCTGTTATTATAATATACAGTGCCCCTTATCATTATATAATGTCCTCTCTTATTATAATATATAGTGCCCCTTATATTATATAGTGTCCTCTCTTATTATAATATACAGTGCCCCCTATCATTATGTAGTGTCCTCTGTTATTATAATATACAGTGCCCCTTATATTATATAGTGTCCTCTATTATTATAATATACAGTACCCCCTATATTATATAGTGTCCTCTCTTATTATATTATACAGTGCACCCTATCATTACATAATGTCATCTGTCATTATAATATACAGTGCCCCTATCATTATATAATGTCCTTTGTTATTATAATATGAAGTGCACCTTATATTATATAGTGTCCTCTCTTATTATAATATACAGTGTCCCTTATCATTATATAATGTACTCTGTTATTATAATATACAGTGCCCCTTATATTATATAGTGTCCTCTCTTATTATAATATACAGTGCCACGTATCATTATATAATGTTCTCTGCTATTATAATATACAGTGCCCCCTATCATTGTATAATGTCCTCTCTTATTATAATATTTAGTGCACCTTATATTATATAGTGTCCTCTCTTATTATAGTATACAGCGCCCCCTATCATTATATAGTGTCCATTGTTATTATAATATACAGTGCCCCTATCATTATATAGTGTCCTCTTTTATTATAATATACAGTGCCCCTTATATTATATAGTGTCCTCTCTTATTATAATATACAGTGCCCCTTATATTATATAGTGTCTTCTCTTATTATAATATACAGTGCCCCCTATCATTATATAATGTCCTCTGTTATTATAATATACAGTGCCCCATATCATTATATAATGTCCTCTGTTATTATAATATACAGTGCCCCATATCATTATATAATGTCCTCTGTTATTATAATATACAGTGCCCCTTATATTATATAGTGTCCTCTCTTAGTATAATATACAGTGTCCCTTATATTATATAGTGTCCTCTCTTATTATAATATACAGTGACCCTTATATTATATAGTGTCCTCTATTATTATAATATACAGTGCCCCCTATCATTATATAATGTCCTCTGTTATTATAATATACAGTGCCGCCTATCATTATATAGTGTCCTCTGTTATTATAATATACAGTGCCCCTTTTATTATATAGTGTCCTCTCTTATTATAATATACAGTGCCCCTTATATTATATAGTGTCCTCTCCTATTATAATATACAGTGCCCCTTATATTATATAATGTCCTCTGTTATTATAATATACAGTGCCGCCTATCATTATATAGTGTCCTCTGTTATTATAATATACAGTGCCCCTTTTATTATATAGTGTCCTCTCTTATTATAATATACAGTGCCCCTTATATTATATAATGTCCTCTCTTATGATAATATACAGTGCCCCTTATATTATATAGTGTCCTCTCTTATTATAATATACAGTGCCCCCTATCATTATTTAATGTCCTCTCTTATTATAATATACAGTGCCCCTTATATTATATAGTGTCCTCTCTTAATATAATATACAGTGCCCCTTATATTATATAGTGTCCTCTGTTATTATAATATACAGTGCCCCCTATCATGATATAGTGTCCATTGTTATTATAATATACAGTGCCTCTTATATTATATTGTGTCCTCTCTTATTATAATATACAGTACCACCTATCATTGTATAGTGTCCTCTGTTATTATAATATACAGTGCCCCTTATATTATATAGTGTCCTCTCTTATTATAATATACAGTGCCCCTTATATTATATAGTGTCTTCTCTTATTATAATATACAGTGCCCCCCTATCATTATATAGTGTCCTCTTTTATTATAATATACAGTGCCCCTTATAGTATATAGTGTCCTCTCTTATTATAATATACAGTGCCCCTTATATTATATAGTGTCCTCTGTTATTATAATATACAGTGCCCCTATCATTATATAATGTCCTCTGTTATTATAATATACAGTGCCCCCTATCATTATATAATGCCCTCTTTTATTATAATATACAGTGCCCCCTATCATTAAATAGTTTCCTCTGTTATTATAATATACAGTGCCCCTTATATTATATAGTATCCTCTCTTATTATAATATACAGTGCCCCTTATAATATATAGTGTCCTCTCTTATTATAATATACAGTGCCCCCTATCATTATATAGTTTCCTCTGTTATTATAATATACAGTTTCCCTTATATTATATATTGTCCCCTCTTATTATAATATACAGTTCCCCCTATCCTTCTGTAGTGTCCTCTGTTACTATATTCTATAGTGCCCCTTATATTATATAGTGTCCTCTCTTATTATAATATACAGTGCCCCCTATCATTATATAGTTTCCTCTGTTATTATAATATACAGTGCCCCTTATATTATATAGAGTCCTCTCTTATTATAATATACAGTGCCCCCTATCATTATATAGTTTCCTCTGTTATTATATTCTACAGTGCCCCTTATATAATATAGTGTTCTCTGTTATAATAATAAACAGTTCCCCTTATATTATATAGTGTCCTCTCTTATTATAATATACAGTGCCTCCTATCATTATATAATGTCCTCTGTTATTATAATATACAGTGCCCCTTATATTATATAGTGTCGTCTCTTATTATAATATACAGTGCCCTTTATATTATATAGTGTCCTATCTTATTATAAAATACAGTGCCCCCTATCACTATATAGTGTCCATTGTTATTATAATATACAGTGCCCCTTATATTTTATAGTGTCCTCTCTAATTATAATATAAAGTGCCCCTATCATTATATAGTGTCCTCTATTATAATATACAGTGCTTCTTATATTATATAGTGTCCTCTCTTATTATAATATACAATGCCCCCTATCATTATATAGTGTCTATTGTTATTATAATATTCAGTGCCCCTTATATTATATAGTGTCCTCTCTTATTATAATATACAGTGCCCCCTATCATTATACAATGTCCTCTGTTATTATAATATACAGTGCCCCTTATCATTATATAATGTCCTCTCTTATTATAATATACAGTGCCCCTTATATTATATAGTGTCCTCTCTTATTATAATGTACAGTGCCCCCTATCATTATATAATGTCCTCTCTTATTATAATATACAGTGCCCCTTATATTATATAGTGTCCTCTCTTATTATAATATACAGTGCCCTTTATATTATATAGTGTCCTCTCTTATTATAATGTACAGTGCCCCCTATCATTATATAATGTCCTCTCTTATTATAATATACAGTGCCCCCTATCATTATATAGTGTCCTCTCTTATTATAATATACAGTGCCCCTTATATTATATAGTGTCCTCTCTTATTATAATATACAGTGCCCCTTATATTATATAGTGTCCTCTGTTATTATAATATACAGTGCCCCTTATATTATATAGTGTCCTCTCTTATTATAATATACAGTGGCCCCTAACATTATATAGTGTCCTCTTTTATTATAATATACAGTGCCCCTTATAGTACATAGTGTCCTCTCTTATTATAATGTACAGTGCCCCTTACTTTATATATTGTCCTCTCTTATTATAATATACAGTGGCCCCTATCATTATATAGTGTCCTCTTTTATTATAATATACAGTGCCCCTTATATTACATAGTGTCCTCTCTTATTATAATATACAGTGCCCCTTATATTATATAGTGTCCTCTCTTATTATAATATACAGTGCCCCCTATCATTATATAATGTCCTCTGTTATTATAATATACAGTGCCCCCTATCATTAAATAGTTTCCTCTGTTATTATAATATACAGTGCCCCTTATATTATATAGTATCCTCTCTCATTATAATATACAGTGCCCCCTATCATTATACAGTTTCCTCTGTTATTATAATATACAGTGCCCCTTATATTATATAGTGTCCTCTCTTATTATAATATACAGTGCCCCTTATATTGTATAGTGTCCTCTGTTATTATAATATACAGTATCCCATATCATTATATAATGTCCTCTGTTATTATAATATACAGTGCCCCCTATCATTATATAATGTCCTCTGTTATTATAATATACAGTGCCCCCTATCATTAAATAGTTTCCTCTGTTATTATAATATACAGTGCCCCTTATATTATATAGTGTCCTCTCTTATTATAATATACAGTGCCCCTTATAATATATAGTGTCCTCTCTTATTATAATATACAGTGCCCCCTATCATTATATAGTTTCCTCTGTTATTATAATATACAGTGCCCCTTATATTATATAGTGTCTTCTCTTATTATAATATACAGTTCCCCCTATCCTTGTGTACTGTCCTCTGTTACTATATTCTATAGTGCCCCTCATATTATATAGTGTCCTCTCTTATTATAATATACAGTGCCCCCTATCATTATATAGCGTCTATTGTTATTATAATATTCAGTGCCCCTTATATTACATAGTGTCCTCTCTTATTATAATATACAGTGCCCCTATCATTATACAATGTCCTCTGTTATTATAATATACCATGCCCCTTATCATTATATAATGTCCTCTGTTATTATAATATACAGTGCCCCCTATCATTATATAATGTCCTCTCTTATTATAATATACAGTGTCCCTTATATTATATAGTGTCCTCTCTTATTATAATATACCGTGCCCCCTATCATTATATAATGTCCTCTGTTATTATAATATACAGTGCCCCTTATATTATATAGTGTCCTCTCTTATTATAATGTACAGTGCCCCTTGTATAGTGTCCTCTCTTATTATAATATACAGTGGCCCCTATCATTATATAGTGTCCACTTTTATTATAATATACAGTGCCCCTTATATTATATAGTGTCCTCTCTTATTATAATATACAGTGCCCCCTATCATTATATAACGCCCTCTGTTATTATAATATACAGTGCCCCCTATCATTATATAATGCCCTCTGTTATTATAATATACAGTGACCCCTATCATTAAATAATGCCCTCTGTAATTATAATATAAAGTGCCCCAAATCATTATATAATGTCCTCTGTTATTATAATATACAGTGCCCCCTATCATTATATAGTGTCCATTGTTATTATAATATACAGTGCCTCTTTTATTTTATTGTGTCCTTTCTTATTATAATATACAGTGCCACCTATCATTGTATAGTGTCCTCTGTTATTATATTCTACAGTGCCCCTTATATTATATAGTGTCCTCTCGTATTATAATATACAGTGCCCCTTATATTATATAGTGTCTTCTCTTATTGCAATATACAGTGCCCCCCTATCATTATATAATGCCCTCTGTTATTATAATATACAGTGCCCCCTATCATTATATAATGCCCTCTGTTATTATAATATACAGTGCCCCCTATCATTAAATAATGTCCTCTGTAATTATAATATAAAGTGCCCCAAATCATTATATAATGTCCTCTGTTATTATAATATACTGTGCCCCCTATCATTATATAATGTCCTCTGTTATTATAATATACAGTGCCCCCTATCATTATATAATGTCCTCTATTATTATAATCTACAGTGCCCCCTATCATTATATAATGTCCTCTCTTATGATAATATACAGTGCCCCTTATATTATATAGTGTCCTCTCTTATTATAATATACAGTGCCCCCTATCATTATATAATGTCCTCTCTTATTATAATATACAGTGCCCCCTATCATTATATAATGTCCTCTCATATTATAATTTACAGTGCCCCTTATATTATATAGTGTCCTCTCTTATTATAATATACAGTGCCCCCTTTCATGATATAGTGTCCATTGTTATTATAATATACAGTGCCTCTTATATTTTATTGTGTCCTCTTATTATAATATACAGTGCCACCTATCATTGTATAGTGTCCTCTGTTATTATAATATACAGTGCCCCTTATATTATATAGTGTCTTCTCTTATTATAATATACAGTGCCCCCCTATCATTATATAGTGTCCTCTTTTATTATAATATACAGTGCCCCTTATATTATATAGTGTCCTCTCTTATTATAATATACAGTGCCCCTTATATTATATAGTGTTATATATTGTCTGACTGGGAATTCAAAGAATATATTGGGGTGACGTGCACCCACAATTTTTGCTACTGCTATACAGTGCCATTGTCTCACTGGGAATTCAAAGAATATATGGGGGTTATGTGCACCCACAATTTTTAATACTGGTATACAGTGCCATTGTCTGACTGGGAATTCAAAGAATATATTGGGGTTATGTGCACCCACAATTTTTACTACTGGTATACAGTGCCATTGTCTGACTGGGAATTCAAAGAATATATGGGGGTTATGTGCACCCACAATTTTTACTACTGGTATATAGTGCCATTGTCTGACTGGGAATTCAAAGAATATATGGGGGTTATGTGCACCCACAATTTTTAATACTGGTATACAGTGCCATTGTCTGACTGGGAATTCAAAGAATATATGGGGGTTATGTGCACCCACAATTTTTACTACTGGTATATAGTGCCATTGTCTGACTGGGAAATAAAAGAATATATGGGGGTTATGTGCACCCACAATTTTTACTACTGGTATACAGTGCCATTGTCTGACTGGGAATTCAAAGAATATATGGGGGTTATGTGCACCCACAATTTTTACTACTGGTATATAGTGCCATTGTCTGACTGGGAATTCAAAGAATATATGGGGGTTATGTGCACCCACAATTTTTAATACTGGTATACAGTGCCATTGTCTGACTGGGAATTCAAAGAATATATGGGGGTCATGTGCACCCACAATTTTTACTACTGGTATATAGTGCCATTGTCTGACTGGGAATTCAAAGAATATATGGGGGTTATGTGCACCCACAATTTTTAATACTGGTATACAGTGCCATTGTCTGACTGGGAATTCAAAGAATATATGGGGGTTATGTGCACCCACAATTTTTAATACTGGTATACAGTGCCATTGTCTGACTGGGAATTCAAAGAATATATGGGGGTTATGTGCACCCACAATTTTTACTACTGGTATACAGTGCCATTGTCTGACTGGGAATTCAAAGAATATATGGGGGTTATGTGCACCCACAATTTTTACTACTGGTATATAGTGCCATTGTCTGACTGGGAATTCAAAGAATATATGGGGGTTATGTGCACCCACAATTTTTAATACTGGTATACAGTGCCATTGTCTGGGAATTCAAAGAATATATGGGGGTTATGTGCACCCACAATTTTTACTACTGGTATATAGTGCCATTGTCTGACTGGGAATTCAAAGAATATATGGGGGTTATGTGCACCCACAATTTTTACTACTGGTATACAGTGCCATTGTCTGACTGGGAATTCAAAGAATATATGGGGGTTATGTGCACCCACAATTTTTACTACTGGTATATAGTGCCATTGTCTGACTGGGAATTCAAAGAATATATGGGGGTTATGTGCACCCACAATTTTTACTACTGGTATATAGTGCCATTGTCTGACTGGGAAATAAAAGAATATATGGGGGTTATGTGCACCCACAATTTTTACTACTGGTATACAGTGCCATTGTCTGACTGGGAATTCAAAGAATATATGGGGGTTATGTGCACCCACAATTTTTACTACTGGTATATAGTGCCATTGTCTGACTGGGAATTCAAAGAATATATGGGGGTTATGTGCACCCACAATTTTTACTACTGGTATATAGTGCCATTGTCTGACTGGGAATTCAAAGAATATATGGGGGTTATGTGCACCCACAATTTTTAATACTGGTATACAGTGCCATTGTCTGACTGGGAATTCAAAGAATATATGGGGGTTATGTGCACCCACAATTTTTAATACTGGTATACAGTGCCATTGTCTGACTGGGAATTCAAAGAATATATGGGGGTTATGTGCACCCACAATTTTTACTACTGGTATACAGTGCCATTGTCTGACTGGGAATTCAAAGAATATATGGGGGTTATGTGCACCCACAATTTTTAATACTGGTATACAGTGCCATTGTCTGACTGGGAATTCAAAGAATATATGGGGGTTATGTGCACCCACAATTTTTACTACTGGTATATAGTGCCATTGTCTGACTGGGAATTCAAAGAATATATGGGGGTTATGTGCACCCACAATTTTTACTACTGGTATACAGTGCCATTGTCTGACTGGGAATTCAAAGAATATATTGGGGTTATGTGCACCCACAATTTTTACTACTGGTATATAGTGCCATTGTCTGACTGGGAATTCAAAGAATATATGGGGGTTACGTGCACCCACAATTTTTGCTACTGCTATACAGTTCCATTGTCTCACTGGGAATTCAAAGAATATATGGGGGTTATGTGCACCCACAATTTTTAATACTGGTATACAGTGCCATTGTCTGACTGGGAATTCAAAGAATATATGGGGGTTATGTGCACCCACAATTTTTAATACTGGTATACAGTGCCATTGTCTGACTGGGAATTCAAAGAATATATGGGGGTTATGTGCACCCACAATTTTTACTACTGGTATACAGTGCCATTGTCTGACTGGGAATTCAAAGAATATATGGGGGTTATGTGCACCCACAATTTCTACTACTGGTATACAGTGCCATTGTCTGACTGGGAATTCAAAGAATATATGGGGGTTATGTGCACCCACAATTTTTACTACTGGTATACAGTGCCATTGTCTGACTGGGAATTCAAAGAATATATGGGGGTTGTGTGCACCCACAATTTTTAATACTGGTATACAGTGCCATTGTCTGACTGGGAATTCAAAGAATATATGGGGGTTATGTGCACCCACAATTTTTACTACTGGTATACAGTGCCATTGTCTGACTGGGAATTCAAAGAATATATGGGGGTTATGTGCACCCACAATTTTTAATACTGGTATACAGTGCCATTGTCTGACTGGGAATTCAAAGAATATATGGGGGTTATGTGCACCCACAATTTTTAATACTGGTATACAGTGCCATTGTCTGACTGGGAATTCAAAGAATATATGGGGGTTATGTGCACCCACAATTTTTAATACTGGTATACAGTGCCATTGTCTGACTGGGAATTCAAAGAATATATGGGGGTTATGTGCACCCACAATTTTTAATACTGGTATACAGTGCCATTGTCTGACTGGGAATTCAAAGAATATATGGGGGTTATGTGCACCCACAATTTTTAATACTGGTATACAGTGCCATTGTCTGACTGGGAATTCAAAGAATATATTGGGGTTACGTGCACCCACAATTTTTACTACTGGTATACAGTGCCATTGTCTGACTGGGAATTCAAAGAATATATTGGGGTTACGTGCACCCACAATTTTTACTACTGGTATACAGTGCCATTGTCTGACTGGGAATTCAAAGAATATATGGGGGTTACGTGCACCCACAATTTTTAATACTGGTATACAGTGCCATTGTCTGACTGGGAATTCAAAGAATATATGGGGGTTATGTGCACCCACAATTTTTACTACTGGTATATAGTGCCATTGTCTGACTGGGAATTCAAAGAATATATGGGGGTTATGTGCACCCACAATTTTTACTACTGGTATACAGTGCCATTGTCTGACTGGGAATTCAAAGAATATATGGGGGTTATGTGCACCCACAATTTTTACTACTGGTATATAGTGCCATTGTCTGACTGGGAATTCAAAGAATATATGGGGGTTATGTGCACCCACAATTTTTAATACTGGTATACAGTGCCATTGTCTGACTGGGAATTCAAAGAATATATGGGGGTTATGTGCACCCACAATTTTTACTACTGGTATATAGTGCCATTGTCTGACTGGGAATTCAAAGAGTATATGGGGGTTATGTGCACCCACAATTTTTAATACTGGTATACAGTGCCATTGTCTGACTGGGAATTCAAAGAATATATGGGGGTTATGTGCACCCACAATTTTTAATACTGGTATACAGTGCCATTGTCTGACTGGGAATTCAAAGAATATATGGGGGTTATGTGCACCCACAATTTTTAATACTGGTATACAGTGCCATTGTCTGACTGGGAATTCAAAGAATATATGGGGGTTATGTGCACCCACAATTTTTACTACTGGTATACAGTGCCATTGTCTGACTGGGAATTCAAAGAATATATGGGGGTTATGTGCACCCACAATTTTTAATACTGGTATACAGTGCCATTGTCTGACTGGGAATTCAAAGAATATATGGGGGTTATGTGCACCCACAATTTTTAATACTGGTATACAGTGCCATTGTCTGACTGGGAATTCAAAGAATATATTGGGGTTACGTGCACCCACAATTTTTACTACTGGTATACAGTGCCATTGTCTGACTGGGAATTCAAAGAATATATTGGGGTTATGTGCACCCACAATTTTTACTACTGGTATATAGTGCCATTGTCTGACTGGGAATTCAAAGAATATATGGGGGTTACGTGCACCCACAATTTTTGCTACTGCTATACAGTTCCATTGTCTCACTGGGAATTCAAAGAATATATGGGGGTTATGTGCACCCACAATTTTTAATACTGGTATACAGTGCCATTGTCTGACTGGGAATTCAAAGAATATATGGGGGTTATGTGCACCCACAATTTTTAATACTGGTATACAGTGCCATTGTCTGACTGGGAATTCAAAGAATATATGGGGGTTATGTGCACCCACAATTTTTACTACTGGTATACAGTGCCATTGTCTGACTGGGAATTCAAAGAATATATGGGGGTTATGTGCACCCACAATTTTTAATACTGGTATACAGTGCCATTGTCTGACTGGGAATTCAAAGAATATATGGGGGTTATGTGCACCCACAATTTTTAATACTGGTATACAGTGCCATTGTCTGACTGGGAATTCAAAGAATATATTGGGGTTACGTGCACCCACAATTTTTACTACTGGTATACAGTGCCATTGTCTGACTGGGAATTCAAAGAATATATTGGGGTTATGTGCACCCACAATTTTTGCTACTGCTATACAGTTCCATTGTCTCACTGGGAATTCAAAGAATATATGGGGGTTATGTGCACCCACAATTTTTAATACTGGTATACAGTGCCATTGTCTGACTGGGAATTCAAAGAATATATGGGGGTTATGTGCACCCACAATTTTTAATACTGGTATACAGTGCCATTGTCTGACTGGGAATTCAAAGAATATATGGGGGTTATGTGCACCCACAATTTTTACTACTGGTATACAGTGCCATTGTCTGACTGGGAATTCAAAGAATATATGGGGGTTATGTGCACCCACAATTTTTAATACTGGTATACAGTGCCATTGTCTGACTGGGAATTCAAAGAATATATGGGGGTTATGTGCACCCACAATTTTTACTACTGGTATACAGTGCCATTGTCAGACTGGGAATTCAAAGAATATATGGGGGTTATGTGCACCCACAATTTTTAATACTGGTATACAGTGCCATTGTCTGACTGGGAATTCAAAGAATATATGGGGGTTATGTGCACCCACAATTTTTACTACTGGTATATAGTGCCATTGTCTGACTGGGAATTCAAAGAATATATGGGGGTTATGTGCACCCACAATTTTTAATACTGGTATACAGTGCCATTGTCTGACTGGGAATTCAAAGAATATATTGGGGTTACGTGCACCCACAATTTTTACTACTGGTATACAGTGCCATTGTCTGACTGGGAATTCAAAGAATATATTGGGGTTATGTGCACCCACAATTTTTACTACTGGTATATAGTGCCATTGTCTGACTGGGAATTCAAAGAATATATGGGGGTTACGTGCTCCCACAATTTTTGCTACTGCTATACAGTTCCATTGTCTCACTGGGAATTCAAAGAATATATGGGGGTTATGTGCACCCACAATTTTTAATACTGGTATACAGTGCCATTGTCTGACTGGGAATTCAAAGAATATATGGGGGTTATGTGCACCCACAATTTTTAATACTGGTATACAGTGCCATTGTCTGACTGGGAATTCAAAGAATATATGGGGGTTATGTGCACCCACAATTTTTACTACTGGTATACAGTGCCATTGTCTGACTGGGAATTCAAAGAATATATGGGGGTTATGTGCACCCACAATTTTTAATACTGGTATACAGTGCCATTGTCTGACTGGGAATTCAAAGAATATATGGGGGTTATGTGCACCCACAATTTTTAATACTGGTATATAGTGCCATTGTCTGACTGGGAATTCAAAGAATATATGGGGGTTATGTGCACCCACAATTTTTACTACTGGTATACAGTGCCATTGTCTGACTGGGAATTCAAAGAATATATGGGGGTTATGTGCACCCACAATTTTTACTACTGGTATATAGTGCCATTATCTGACTGGGAATTCAAAGAATATATGGGGGTTATGTGCACCCACAATTTTTAATACTGGTATACAGTGCCATTGTCTGACTGGGAATTCAAAGAATATATGGGGGTTATGTGCACCCACAATTTTTAATACTGGTATACAGTGCCATTGTCTGACTGGGAATTCAAAGAATATATGGGGGTTATGTGCACCCACAATTTTTACTACTGGTATACAGTGCCATTGTCTGACTGGGAATTCAAAGAATATATGGGGGTTATGTGCACCCACAATTTTTAATACTGGTATACAGTGCCATTGTCTGACTGGGAATTCAAAGAATATATGGGGGTTATGTGCACCCACAATTTTTACTACTGGTATATAGTGCCATTGTCTGACTGGGAATTCAAAGAATATATGGGGGTTATGTGCACCCACAATTTTTAATACTGGTATACAGTGCCATTGTCTGACTGGGAATTCAAAGAATATATTGGGGTTACGTGCACCCACAATTTTTACTACTGGTATATAGTGCCATTGTCTGACTGGGAATTCAAAGAATATATTGGGGTTATGTGCACCCACAATTTTTACTACAGGTATATAGTGCCATTGTCTGACTGGGAATTCAAAGAATATATGGGGGTTACGTGCACCCACAATTTTTGCTACTGCTATACAGTTCCATTGTCTCACTGGGAATTCAAAGAATATATGGGGGTTATGTGCACCCACAATTTTTAATACTGGTATACAGTGCCATTGTCTGACTGGGAATTCAAAGAATATATGGGGGTTATGTGCACCCACAATTTTTAATACTGGTATACAGTGCCATTGTCTGACTGGGAATTTAAAGAATATATGGGGGTTATGTGCACCCACAATTTTTACTACTGGTATACAGTGCCATTGTCTGACTGGGAATTCAAAGTATATATGGGGGTTATGTGCACCCACAATTTTTAATACTGGTATACAGTGCCATTGTCTGACTGGGAATTCAAAGAATATATGGGGGTTATGTGCACCCACAATTTTTACTACTGGTATATAGTGCCATTGTCTGACTGGGAATTCAAAGAATATATGGGGGTTATGTGCACCCACAATTTTTACTACTGGTATACAGTGCCATTGTCTGACTGGGAATTCAAAGAATATATGGGGGTTATGTGCACCCACAATTTTTAATACTGGTATACAGTGCCATTGTCTGACTGGGAATTCAAAGAATATATGGGGGTTATGTGCACCCACAATTTTTACTACTGGTATATAGTGCCATTGTCTGACTGGGAATTCAAAGAATATATGGGGGTTATGTGCACCCACAATTTTTAATACTGGTATACAGTGCCATTGTCTGACTGGGAATTCAAAGAATATATGGGGGTTATGTGCACCCACAATTTTTACTACTGGTATACAGTGCCATTGTCTCACTGGGAATTCCACAAATAATTTGGGGATTCATTCACCCTACATCTCAGGCTCTTGCCATATTCACCCAGGTTGTCAGTGCTGCGCCAGCTCGTTCCCAGACAGCTCGGCCCGAAAAACACGTTACCTATATAGAGGATTTGGACAATGAAGACAACATGTTCTAAATCTAATGTCTACACCTTCTCCAGAATTAAAATAAAGGCAGCGTTTAACTTTCAAATAGCACTGCACAAAGGAAGAGCTTATCAGCATGTCTCATGACATGCTACTGAAAAGTTTCATTTGTGTATCTTAATGTAAATATAGTTGTATAAGCTTTTTGGGTTTTAGGCACTGCCAAGTTATTTATTACCACCCGCTCCCTTATAATGATGATGACGCCAAAGTCACTGTGGGTGTTCAGAGCTCACAGCTTTGGGTGACATTTGTCTTGCTCTCTGTCGGTACCAGCTGTCTTTTTGGATACCGTAAAGTTATGTTGACTTTATTAACAGCTATAGAAGCTTTAGCCAGGTTGTGACGGTGTGTAACCCTAACAACACTAAGTGGGATACACATTAATAGTCAGTCTATGTACGCTAAACGTATCACTGAAGTAATTTTTTTTCCTTCTCCCCTAATATAAGAAAGGAACAGACATTAGACCTAGACCGGGGTTCGAGGCTTGAAAAAATCCAGTATTATTTGTTCTTCATGATGTGAAATATGTGTTGAAAAGCAACCCAAGATGAAGTCAGCCATGTGTGCCAGTGTGTTACTTGGCATGCCTTTGCTGGCCCCAACTGTAAGGGTTACTCTCCATTTCCTCCATTTTCCACTCCCCTTCACACCATTTGTGGTGAAGCAATGGGATGCACTGAAGTGCACCCTCTAGCCTCGTGTGGGATAGGGACATCAGATGCCACTCCAACCCCCTCGTCTTCCTCCGCCAGCCAACGGTGCGAAGATGAGAGGAGTGTGCTCTGAATGTTTTCTGCCTAGCAGAGGCTAGTTCTCACTTACGAAAATGACCCCACTTTGACCTGTATATCAGGCACAATGGTGTAGGTTTCAAAGAAACATGGCACCAACAAGTTGGAAAACGTGGGCCATGCGTGGACCGTGTTTGAGTCTGGCAAGCTCCAGATCTGCTACCAGGTTCCAGCCATTATCACAGGCGCAAAAATGCCAGGCCCCAGGTGTAGCAGGGAAAAAAAAATGCCATCTCAGCCAGGATGGCATCCCTGACCTCGGAGGCACTGTGCTGTCTGTCCCCCAAGCTGATCAGTTTCAGCACGGCCTGCTGACATCTCCCCATGCCAGTGTTACAGTGTTTTCCGCTAGTAGCTGGGGTGGAGGTTGCAGCTTCGTAGGGTTTCAGTCTACTCCTGCCATGAATTTTGGCCTGGGAGAGGAGATAGGCCACCCCAGTTTGCACCCGGGGAACAGACTCCACCACATTCACCCTGCCTGTCATTAAAGATAAGCACTGCAGCATCCCTGACCACAGGCGCTTGTCCATGTGTCGGTGGTCAAGTGGACCTTGCAGCAAAGCGCAGAGCTCTGGGCCCGACTGATGTTATGGGACACATGCAGGCGCAAGGCAGAGACAGCACACCAAGAGAAGTAGTAACGGCTAGGCCCAGCATAGGGAGGTGCCCCAGCTGCCATCTGCTGACGGAAGGCCTGGGTCTCCAGAAGCATAAACAAACACCAACATCTCCAGGGCCAGCAGTTTATCGATGAGGCTGTTACAGGCTTGGGCATGGGGGTGGGTTGTATTGTACTTCTGCCTGCAATGAAAAGCTTGGAAAATGTGGAGTGGCTGGGAAGAGGCGCATGATGGTGCAGGCCAAAAGGGCGCATGAGGGTGAACTCCCCAATGTGTCAGAGATAGGTGTGTAGGTGTCCTTGCATCATATACTTGCACCATATTTGGCTTTGGAAGTTAATTTTGTGCCAAAAAGTGGTTAAGACAGCGATCCCTCAGCTACTCCCGTTACACTGTCTATTGAAGTTACCATCTGTGGAAGTGGACCACCATTTCTAAGATCCCAAAGGAAGCAGGCAAGAGATGTGCAGTTCAGAAAAAAAGATGAGAAAATAAGTTTAGGCTGTAGAGCACAGAGGGATCGGAGAGGACAGAGCTGGTGTCGGCCAGGTATTCCCACAACATGCGCCTATACTTGTCCCTCCTGGTGACACTAGGCCCCTGAGTGGCAGTAATTTGTCCAGGGGGGCCATTAACGTGTTCCAGACCTAGGAATAAGTCTTCCAACAGGGTAGAGTTTTGCATGCCTTTGCTTCTACCCACTGTTTTTGCTGCTTAGCTTCCCTCCACATCTACTCTGCTTTCACCCCTAAACATCACCCCAGTTTATGCCTTTGCTTCTACCCAGGTTTTTTGTTGATTTAGCTTCCCTCTACATCTACACTGCTTTAGCCCCTAGACATCACCCCTGTCCATGTGGGGTCGGTGGCCTCGTCATCCACCAACTCCTCTTCCAATTGCGCACTGCCCCCTTACTGCAAACCGCACATGACCACAGCTTGCCTTGATGGCAACTGTGTCTCATGATCCCCACTTAGGTCCAGACAAGTCGGTGGCGGGTCCAAAACCCCAAAATTGGAAGGAAATGGCAGATGCTGCAGTATTTCTAACACCTGTTCCTGGTGCTCGGGCCTGGTCTGTGTTGTACCCTGCACCCTGCTTAACGCATCTGCCATATCTGAAGTTGTGCTGAGCGCATGCTAATATTTCGTGTCCAGTGCAATGGATGGGATGGGATTTCACATAAGTCTGCCACCCATGGCCACTCATGGTTGAGCAACTGAGGGAGTTGACTTTGACGAACCCGAGGGTTTTGGAGTTGGAACTACATCAAAGGTCTGTGCTGCTCACACACTCTGCTCAACACATGATATGTTTAGTGCCAGCAGTGTGGAGACGTCGCACAACAGCCGTTGTTCCAGCAGGTACAGGCGTTGTAGGAGTGCATAGAGGCTAGCAGCGGCAACTATACACTTTAAAAACTATCCGCACAAGCACCACACTTTCACCAGTAGCTCAGGAACATTGGGGTACCTTTTTCAAAAGATTAGCAGCAATGAGTTAAAAACGTGGCCCAGGCATGGAATATGTTGCAGGCTGCCAAGCTACAGAGCCAATCCCAGGTTACGGCCATTATCACACATGACAACATGCCTGGGCCCAGGTGCAGTGGCAAAAACCACATTGCCGTCTCATCGAGGATGGCATGACTCACTTTGTAGGCAGTGTGCTGTCTGGCCCCCAAGCTGATGAGCTTCAGCACGGCCCGCTGACGTCTCCCCACACCAGTGTTGCAGCGTTTCCAGCTCGTAGCTGGGGTCAATTTAACAGCGGAGGAGGGTGGTGTTTCAGCCCTCCTCCCAGGAATGTTGTGTGGGGAGACAAGTCAGGCCACCACATTTTGCGACCCGGTCCACGCCTCAACTACATTCAACCACTGTGCCCAAATTGAAAGTTAGCATCCCTGTCCGCATGCACTTGTCCATTCGTAACTGGTCACATGGAACTTTAGGGCTAAGCGCTGAATTTAGGGACCGCCTCATGTTTGGGGGAAAGTGCTGGTGTGGACGGCACAGTGCGGTGGCGCAGTAGACACTCTGCCCAAAAAGGGCAGAGTGTCCCCCAGCCGGGATTCCAACATCTCCTGGGCCAGATTTCTTGAGATGAGGCCGTTGAAGCCTTGGGCATGTGGGTGGGTTGCGCTGTACTTTAGCATGAAATGAAAGGCTTGGGAGATGGGGAGTTGCTGGGAAGAGGCGCATGATGGCGCGGGCAAAAGGAGAAATGGCAGGAAAAGGTGAGGATAAGGGTGAACTCCCCAAAGTGTCAGAGGCAGATGTGGAGGTGTCCTGGCTCCTGGTCTGGACTGCAGCGCCAGCCCTGTCAACAGTGGAAGAGGCAGTGGCCGCCAGGCCAAACGACGATTATCCTGCGCTTGCTCTCACCCACTGAGCCCAGGGCTTGCCTTCCAAATGATGGCACCCGCAAGAGGTGGTGAGATTCCTCTCCGCAGATCTCCAAACCATCTTGGACTTGCAAATTGCACTAAATTTGTCATGTAACTGACATGTATATGATGAGTCTATCCATTGTCTGTTCATTTTGGTGAAAGTCAGCCTGTCAGCTGACAGACAGCTGTGCTTGTCAGTGATGATGTCACCGGCTGCTTGTACCCCCAGTTTTTGCTGCTTAGCTTGCCTCCACATCCACACTGCTTTTGCCCCTACACATCACCCCTATCCATGCCTGTGCCTCTAGCCATAAGTCTGCCACCCATGGAAACTCATGGTGCAGAAAGTGAGGGAGCTGACTCTGAGGAACCCTTGGGTTTTGTAGCTGGTACTCCATCAAAGGTCTCTGCTGCTCACACACCCTGCTGAACATACGGTATCTAGGGTTAGAGCGTGTGGTGACCTCGCACAACAGTAGGTGCTTCAGGCAGATGTAGGCCTTGCTGGAGTGTATTGCGGCTAGCTCCAGGTACTGTAGACTTGGGAAAGTGGGTGTCCAAGTGCCGCACTTTCACCCTTAGCTCAGCTAATTTGGGGTATGTTTTTAAAAATCATTGCACCACTACATTGAACATGTGGGCCAGGCATGGAACGTGTTGGAGGCTGGCAAGCTCCAGAGCCCTCCAACAAGCTAAAAAACCTGGCCCCAGGGGCAGCGGGGATAAACAAATTGCCATCTCATCCAGGATGGCATCCCTGACCTCAGAGGCAATGTGCTGTCCGTCTCCCAAGCTGATGAGCTTCAGCCCAGCCTGCTGACGTCTCCCCACACCAGTGTTGCAGCGTTTTCAGCTCGTAGCTGGGGTCAATCTAACAGCGGAGGAGGAGGAGGGTGGTGTTTCAGCCCTCCTCCCAGGAATGTTTTGTGGGGAAACAAGTCAGGAAAATTCTTGAAACGGGAGAGTTTTGCATCTTTGCCCTTGCTGCCTATGGACATCCCTTTGCCTCTAGCCACCATTTTCCCTGCTTTGCTTGCCTCCACATCCACACTGCTTTTGCCCCTAGACATCACCCCAGTCCATGCCTTAGCTTGTACCCCCAGTTTTTCCTGCTTAGCTTGCCTCCACATCCACACTGCTTTTGCCCCTAGACATCACCCCAGTCCATGCCTTAGCTTGTACCCCCAGTTTTTCCTGCTTAGCTTGCCTCCACATCCACACTGCTTTTGCCCCTAGACATCACCCCAGTCCATGCCTTAGCTTGTACCCCCAGTTTTTCCTGCTTAGCTTGCCTCCACATCCACACTGCTTTTGCCCCTAGACATCACCCCAGTCCATGCCTTAGCTTGTACCCCCAGTTTTTCCTGCTTAGCTTGCCTCCACATCCACACTGCTTTTGCCCCTAGACATCACCCCAGTCCATGCCTTAGCTTGTACCCCCAGTTTTTCCTGCTTAGCTTGCCTCCACATCCACACTGCTTTTGCCCCTAGACATCATCCCTATCCATGCCTCTTCCCCTAGCCATAACTCTGCCACCCCTGGAAACTCATGGTGCAGAAACTTTGGTTGCTGACTTTGAGGAACCCTTGGGTTTTGTAGATGGAACTCCATCAAAGGTCTGTGCAGCTCACACACCCTGCTCAAGATATGGTATTGTAGGGTTTCAGCGTGTGTGAATTACGGACAACAGCCTGTGTTTGGACAGATGTAGGCCTTGCTAGAGTGTTTTTAGGCTAGCAGCGACTCCTGTGCACTTGCAAAAGTGGGCGCACAAGCGCCGCATTTTCAACAGTAGCTTCGGTACATTTGGGTATGTTTTTAAAAAACTTTGCACCACTAGGTTAGACGTGGGCCAAACATGGAACGTGTTGGAGGCTGGCAAGCTCCAGAGCCGCTACCAGGTTCCAGCCATTATCACAGGCGTAAAAATGCCAGGCCCCAGGTGTAGCAGGGAAAAAAAAATGCCATCTCAGCCAGGATGGCATCCCTGACCTCGGAGGCACTGTGCTGTCTGTCCCCCAAGCTGATGAGCTTCAGCACCGCCTGCTGACGTCTCCCCACACCAGTGTTTTAGCGTTTGCCGCTAGTAGCTGTGGTGGAGGTTGCAGCGTCGTAGGGTTTCAGTCTACTCCTGCCATGAATTTTGGCCTGGGAGAGGAGATAGGCCACCCCAGTTTGCACCCGGGGAACAGACTCCACCACATTCACCCTGCCTGTCATTAAAGATAAGCACTGCAGCATCCCTGACCACAGGCGCTTGTCCAAGTGTCGGTGGTCAAGTGGACCTTGCAGCAAAACGCGGAACTAAGGGCCCACCTGATGTTGAGTGACACGTGCTGGTGCAAGGCGGGGACGCCACACCGGGAGAAGTTGAGACGGCTAGGGATGGCATAGTGAGGTGCCACAGTTGCCATCAGGTCCGGGAAGGCGGGAGTTTCAACAAGCCGGAACGCCAACCTCTCCTGGGCCAGCAGTTTAGCGATGTTGGCGTTCTAGGCTTGCGTGGGTGGGTGGTTAGCGGTGTATTTCTGCCGGCGCTCCAATGTCTGAGAGATGGTGGGTTGTTGTAAAGAAGCGCCTGATGGTGCCTTTGATGGTGCAGGAGAAGGAGATAAGACAGAAACAGGGGAGGATGAGGGAGAAGTCAACAAAGTGGCGGAGGCAGATGAAGTGATGTCCTGGCTCGTCCTCTGGAGTGCATCGCCAGCACTGTGAGCAGAGGCAGTGGCATGAACGGCGGGCGACGTTTGTCCTGCCGTTGCTGCCTGCCACTGATTCCATTGCTTGGATTCCAAATGACGGTGCATTGAAGTGGTGGACAGGTTGCTCTTCTCAGGGCCCCTACTCGATTTCGAGAGGCAAATTGTGTAGACGACACTATATCTGTCCTCGGCGCATTCCTTGAAAAAACTCTACACCTTCAAGAAACGTGCCCTCGATGGGGGAGTTTTTCTGGGCTGGGTACAAAAGGGAACATCTTCGGACATTCCGGGTCTGGCCTGGCTTCGGCAAAGCAGCTGACCTCTGCCTCTGGACATGTCTCTGCCTCTAGCTACCCTTTTTGGTGCTGCACCTGCCTCAACATCCACACTACTTTCCCAGCTTGACATCTGCCTTGTCCAGGTGGGGTCGGTGTCCTCGTCGTCCACCACCTCCTCTTCCAACTCCTGTCTCGCCTCCTCCTCCTGCACAATGCGCATGTCAACTGGCTGCCCTGACAGCAACTGCGTCTCATCGTCGTCGATGAGGGTGGGTTGCTGGTCATCCGCCACCAAATCGACCGGAGATGGAATGGAGGAGACTCTAGTGTTTGAGCATCTGGACACAGATACTCGTCTGTTAGGTCCGTGGAATCGCGAAATGGAGGGGCAGGTTGCGGTACAGTCAAAGGAAGGGAGAACAGCTCTGGGGAGCAGGGACAGTTGGGGTTATTGTTCTGGGAAGATTGGGAATTTTGGGTGGAAGGAGGACAAGACTGTTGGGTAAGAGGAGGTAGAGGCTGACTGGCTGGTGGACAATGTGCTTTAAGCGTTATCCGACAGCCATTGCAAGACCTGTTCCTGGTTCTCGGGCCTACTAATCTTTGTACCATTCAGCCTAGTTAATGTGGAACTTTTGTGCAAAGCGCAGAACTTAGGGCCCGCCTGATGTTAAGGGACACACGCTGGTACAAGGCTCAACTCACCCTAAGTGCCAAAAACACTGCTGGTGCAAGGCTCTACTCATGCCAAGGGCCTCAATCTCTGCTGGTAGCTCAGCTTAAGGTCATGTAACTTTGTTTGGAAGGGCTCATGTTAAGGGCTAGAAAAGTGAATTTTGGAAGGTCTTACCACATCACACACACACACACACACACACACACACACACACACACACACACACACACACTCAAAATGACAGTTAAGGGTGAGGGCTTTTGGAATTCCCATTGCCTATTCCATTTGTGGTTGTCATGGGGAACGTGATTTAAAGGGGTGGTTGTTACTGTTTGTTGAGCTTAAATTGGGGTTTGTGTCCATCCATTTGGGGAGTAAAGAAGGTTTCCAGGTATTTTCCCACTTTGATAGATGTTTTTTTGAATGTGGAAAGTGTGTAGTTGTTAGGCAGTGATGTTGGGGTAATAGAGGGTCTTTGGTGTGTTAGATGCCCCCAGACATGCTTCCCCTGCTGTCCCAGTGTCATTCCAGAGGTGTTGGCATCATTTCCTGGGGTGTCATAGTGGACTTGGTGACCCTCCAGACACGGATTTGGGTTTCCCCCTTAACGAGTATCTGTTCCCCATAGACTATAATGGGGTTCGAAACCCGTTCGAACACACGAACATTGAGCGGCTGTTCGAATCGAATTTCGAACCTCGAACATTTTAGTGTTCGCTCATCTCTAATAGTCCTCTCTTATTATAATTTACAGTGCCCCCTATCATTGTGTAGTGTCCTCTGTTATTATATTCTACAGTGCCCCTTATATAATATAGTGTTCTCTGTTATAATAATATACAGTTCCCCTTATATTATATAGTGTCCTCTCTTATTATAATATACAGTGCCCCCTATCATTATATAATGTCCTCTCTTATTATAATATACAGTGTCCCTTATATTATATAGTGTCCTCTCTTATTATAATATACCGTGCCCCCTATCATTATATAATGTCCTCTGTTATTATAATATACAGTGCCCCTTATATTATATAGTGTCCTCTCTTATTATAATGTACAGTGCCCCTTATATTATATAGTGTCCTCTCTTATTATAATATACAGTGGCCCCTATCATTATATAGTGTCCTCTTTTATTATAATATACAGTGCCCCTTATATTACATAGTGTCCTCTCTTATTATAATATACAGTGCCCCCTATCATTATATAGTGTCCTCTCTTATTATAATATACAGTGCCCCCTATCATTATATAGTGTCCATTGTTATTATAATATACAGTGCCCCTTATATTTTATTGTGTCCTCTCTTATTATAATATACAGTGCCACCTATCATTGTATAGTGTCCTCTGTTATTATATTCTACAGTGCCCCTTATATTATATAGTGTCCTCTCTTATTATAATATACAGTGCCCCTTATATTATATAGTGTCTTCTCTTATTATAATATACAGGTCCCCCCTATCATTAAATAATGTCCTCTGTAATTATAATATACAGTGCCCCCTATCATTATATAATGTCCTCTGTTATTATAATATACAGTGTCCCCTATCATTATATAATGTCCTCTGTTATTGTAATATACAGTGCCCCATATCATTATATAATGTCCTCTGTTATTATAATATACAGTGCCCCCTATCATTATATAATGTCCTCTGTTATTATAATATACAGTGCCCCCTATCATTATATAATGTCCTCTCTTAGTATAATATACAGTGTCCCTTATATTATATAATGTCCTCTCTTATTCTAATATATCGTGCCCCCTATCATTATATAATGTCCTCTGTTATTATAATATACAGTGCCCCTTATATTACATAGTGTCCTCTCTTATTATAATGTACAGTGCCCCTTATATTATATAGTGTCCTCTCTTATTATAATATACAGTGCCCCTTATATTATTTAGTGTCCTCTCTTATTATAATATACAGTGCCCCCTATCATTATATAATGTCCTCTGTTATTATAATATACAGTGCCCCCTATCATTATATAGTGTCCTCTGTTATTATAATATACAGTGCCCCTTATATTATATAGTGTCCTCTCTTATTATAATATACAGTGCCCCTTATATTATATAGTGTCCTCTCCTATTATAATATACAGTGCCCCTTATATTATATAATGTCCTCTCTTATTATAATATACAGTGCCCCCTATCATTATATAGCGTCCTCTTTTATTATAATATACAGTGCCCCTTATATTGTATAGTGTCTGCTCTTATTATAATATACAGTGCCCCCTATCATTATATAATGTCCTCTGTTATTATAATATACAGTGCCCCCTATCATTACATAATGTCCTCTGTTATCATAATATACAGTGCCCCCTATCATTACATAATGTCCTCTGTTATTATAATATACAGTGCCCCCTATCATTACATAATGTCCTCTCTTTTTATAATATACAGTGCCCCCCTATCATTATATAGTGTCCTCTTTTATTATAATATACAGTGCCCCTTATATTATAGTGTCCTCTCTTATTATAATATACAGTGCCCCTTATATTATATAGTGTCCTCTCTTATTATAATATACAGTGCCCCTTATATTATATAGTGTCCTCTGTTATTATAATATACAGTGCCCCCTATCATTATATAATGTACTCTGTTATTATAATATACAGTGCCCCCTATCATTATATAATGCCCTCTGTTATTATAATATACAGTGCCCCCTATCATTAAATAGTTTCCTCTGTTATTATAATATACAGTGCCCCTTATATTATATAGTATCCTCTCTTATTATAATATACAGTGCCCCCTATCATTATATAGTTTCCTCTCTTATTATAATATACAGTGCCCCTTATATTATATAGTGTCCTCTCTTATTATAATATACAGTGCCCCTTATATTATTTAGTGTCCTCTCTTATTATAATATACAGTGCCCCCTATCATTATATAATGTCCTCTGTTATTATAATATACAGTGCCCCCTATCATTATATAGTGTCCTCTGTTATTATAATATACAGTGCCCCTTATATTATATAGTGTCCTCTCTTATTATAATATACAGTGCCCCTTATATTATATAGTGTCCTCTCCTATTATAATATACAGTGCCCCTTATATTATATAATGTCCTCTCTTATTATAATATACAGTGCCCCCTATCATTATATAGCGTCCTCTTTTATTATAATATACAGTGCCCCTTATATTGTATAGTGTCTGCTCTTATTATAATATACAGTGCCCCCTATCATTATATAATGTCCTCTGTTATTATAATATACAGTGCCCCCTATCATTACATAATGTCCTCTGTTATTATAATATACAGTGCCCCTTATATTACATAAGGTCCTCTGTTATCATAATATACAGTGCCCCCTATCATTACATAATGTCCTCTGTTATTATAATATACAGTGCCCCCTATCATTACATAATGTCCTCTCTTTTTATAATATACAGTGCCCCCCTATCATTATATAGTGTCCTCTCTTATTATAATATACAGTGCCCCTTATATTATATAGTGTCCTCTCTTATTATAATATACAGTGCCCCTTATATTATATAGTGTCCTCTGTTATTATAATATACAGTGCCCCCTATCATTATATAATGTACTCTGTTATTATAATATACAGTGCCCCCTATCATTATATAATGCCCTCTGTTATTATAATATACAGTGCCCCTATCATTAAATAGTTTCCTCTGTTATTATAATATACAGTGCCCCTTATATTATATAGTATCCTCTCTTATTATAATATACAGTGCCCCCTATCATTATATAGTTTCCTCTGTTATTATAATATACAGTGCCCCTTATATTATATAGTGTCCTCTCTTATTATAATATACAGTGCCCCTTATAATATATAGTGTCCTCTCTTATTATAATATACAGTGCCCCCTATCATTATATAGTTTCCTCTGTTATTATAATATACAGTGCACCTTATATTATATAGTGTCCTCTCTTATTATAATATACAGTTCCCCCTATCCTTGTGTAGTGTCCTCTGTTACTATATTCTATAGTGCCCCTTATATTATATAGTGTCCTCTCTTATTATAATATACAGTGCCCCTATCATTATATAGTTTCCTCTGTTATTATAATATACAGTGCCCCTTATATTATATAGAGTCCTCTCTTATTATATTATACAGTGCCCCCTATCATTGTGTAGTGTCCTCTGTTATTATATTCTACAGTGCCCATTATATAATATAGTATTCTCTGTTATAATAATATACAGTTCCCCTTATATTATATAGTGTCCTCTCTTATTATAATATACAGTGCCTCCTATCATTATATAGTGTCCTCTATTATTATAATATACAGTGCTTCTTATATTATATAGTGTCCTCTATTATTATAATATACAGTGCCCCTTATATTATATAGTGTCCTCTCTTATTATAATATACAGTGCCCCCTATCATTATATAGTGTCCTCTCGTATTATAATATACAGTGCCCCCTATCATTATGTAGTGTCCTCTGTTATTATAATATACAGTGCCCCTTATATTATATAGTGTCCTCTATTATTATAATATACAGTACCCCCTATATTATATAGTGTCCTCTCTTATTATATTATACAGTGCCCCCTATCATTATATAATGTCATCTGTTATTATAATATACAGTGCCCCTATCATTATATAATGTCCTTTGTTATTATAATATGACGTGCACCTTATATTATATAGTGTCCTCTCTTATTATAATATACAGTGTCCCTTATCATTATATAATGTACTCTGTTATTATAATATACAGTGCCCCTTATATTATATAGTGTCCTCTCTTATTATAATATACAGTGCCCCTTATATTATATAGTGTCCTCTCTTATTATAATATACAGTGCCACGTATCATTATATAATGTTCTCTGCTATTATAATATACAGTGCCCCCTATCATTGTATAATGTCCTCTCTTATTATAATATACAGTGCACCTTATATTATATAGTGTCCTCTCTTATTATAATATACAGCGCCCCCTATCATTATATAGTGTCCATTGTTATTATAATATACAGTGCCCCTATCATTATATAGTGTCCTCTTTTATTATAATATACAGTGCCCCTTATATTCTATAGTGCCCTCTCCTATTATAATATACAGTGCCCCCTATCATTATATAATGTCCTCTGTTATTATAATATACAGTGCCCCCTATCATTATATAGTGTCCTGTGTTATTATAATATACAGTGCCCCTTATATTATATAGTGTCTTCTCTTATTATAATATATAGTGCCCCTTATATTATATAGTGTCCTCTCTTATTATAATATACAGTGCCCCTTATATTATATAGTGTCCTCTCTTATTATAATATACAGTGCCCCTTATATTATATAGTGTCCTCTCCTATTATAATATACAGTGCCCCTTATATTATATAATGTCCTCTCTTATTATAATATACAGTGCCCCCTATCATTATATAGCGTCCTCTTTTATTATAATATACAGTGCCCCTTATATTGTATAGTGTCTGCTCTTATTATAATATACAGTGCCCCCTATCATTATATAATGTCCTCTGTTATTATAATATACAGTGCCCCCTATCATTACATAATGTCCTCTGTTATTATAATATACAGTGCCCCTTATATTACATAAGGTCCTCTGTTATCATAATATACAGTGCCCCCTATCATTACATAATGTCCTCTGTTATTATAATATACAGTGCCCCCTATCATTACATAATGTCCTCTCTTTTTATAATATACAGTGCCCCCTATCATTATATAGTGTCCTCTCTTATTATAATATACAGTGCCCCTTATATTATATAGTGTCCTCTCTTATTATAATATACAGTGCCCCTTATATTATATAGTGTCCTCTGTTATTATAATATACAGTGCCCCCTATCATTATATAATGTACTCTGTTATTATAATATACAGTGCCCCCTATCATTATATAATGCCCTCTGTTATTATAATATACAGTGCCCCTATCATTAAATAGTTTCCTCTGTTATTATAATATACAGTGCCCCTTATATTATATAGTATCCTCTCTTATTATAATATACAGTGCCCCCTATCATTATATAGTTTCCTCTGTTATTATAATATACAGTGCCCCTTATATTATATAGTGTCCTCTCTTATTATAATATACAGTGCCCCTTATAATATATAGTGTCCTCTCTTATTATAATATACAGTGCCCCCTATCATTATATAGTTTCCTCTGTTATTATAATATACAGTGCACCTTATATTATATAGTGTCCTCTCTTATTATAATATACAGTTCCCCCTATCCTTGTGTAGTGTCCTCTGTTACTATATTCTATAGTGCCCCTTATATTATATAGTGTCCTCTCTTATTATAATATACAGTGCCCCTATCATTATATAGTTTCCTCTGTTATTATAATATACAGTGCCCCTTATATTATATAGAGTCCTCTCTTATTATATTATACAGTGCCCCCTATCATTGTGTAGTGTCCTCTGTTATTATATTCTACAGTGCCCATTATATAATATAGTGTTCTCTGTTATAATAATATACAGTTCCCCTTATATTATACAGTGTCCTCTCTTATTATAATATACAGTGCCTCCTATCATTATATAGTGTCCTCTATTATTATAATATACAGTGCTTCTTATATTATATAGTGTCCTCTATTATTATAATATACAGTGCCCCTTATATTATATAGTGTCCTCTCTTATTATAATATACAGTGCCCCCTATCATTATATAGTGTCCTCTCTTATTATAATATACAGTGCCCCCTATCATTATGTAGTGTCCTCTGTTATTATAATATACAGTGCCCCTTATATTATATAGTGTCCTCTATTATTATAATATACAGTACCCCCTATATTATATAGTGTCCTCTCTTATTATATTATACAGTGCCCCCTATCATTATATAATGTCATCTGTTATTATAATATACAGTGCCCCTATCATTATATAATGTCCTTTGTTATTATAATATGACGTGCACCTTATATTATATAGTGTCCTCTCTTATTATAATATACAGTGTCCCTTATCATTATATAATGTACTCTGTTATTATAATATACAGTGCCCCTTATATTATATAGTGTCCTCTCTTATTATAATATACAGTGCCCCTTATATTATATAGTGTCCTCTCTTATTATAATATACAGTGACACGTATCATTATATAATGTTCTCTGCTATTATAATATACAGTGCCCCCTATCATTGTATAATGTCCTCTCTTATTATAATATACAGTGCACCTTATATTATATAGTGTCCTCTTTTATTATAATATACAGCGCCCCCTATCATTATATAGTGTCCATTGTTATTATAATATACAGTGCCCCTATCATTATATAGTGTCCTCTTTTATTATAATATACAGTGCCCCTTATATTCTATAGTGTCCTCTCCTATTATAATATACAGTGCCCCCTATCATTATATAATGTCCTCTGTTATTATAATATACAGTGCCCCCTATCATTATATAGTGTCCTGTGTTATTATAATATACAGTGCCCCTTATATTATATAGTGTCTTCTCTTATTATAATATATAGTGCCCCTTATATTATATAGTGTCCTCTCTTATTATAATATAAAGTGCCCCTTATATCATATAATGTCCTCTCTTATTATAATATACTGTGCCCCCTACCATTATATAGCGTCCTCTTTTATTATAATATACAGTGCCCCTTTTATTGTATAGTGTCTGCTCTTATTATAATATACAGTGCCCCCTATCATTATATAATGTCCTCTGTTATTATAATATACAGTGCCCCCTATCATTATATAATGTCCTCTCTTATTATAATATACAGTGCCCCCTATCATTATATTAAGTCCTCTCTTATTATAATATACAGTGTCCCTTATATTATATAGTGTCCTCTCTTATTATAATATACAGTGCCCCCTATCATTATAAAATGTACACTGTTATTATAATATACAGTGCCCCCTATCATTATATAATGTCCTCTGTTATTATAATATACAGTGCCCCTTATATTATATAGTGTCCTCTCTTATTATAATATACAGTGCCCCCTATCATTATATAATGTCCTCTCTTATTATAATATACAGTGCCCCCTATCATTATATAAAGTCCTCTCTTATTATAATATACAGTGCACCTTATATTATATAGTGTCCTCTCTTATTATAATATACAGTGCCACCTATCATTATATCGTTTCCATTGTTATTATAATATACAGTGCCCCTTATATTTTATTGTGTCCTCTCTTATTATAATATACAGTGCCACCTATCATTGTATAGTGTCCTCTGTTATTATATTCTACAGTGCCCCTTATATTATATAGTGTCCTCTCTTATTATAATATACAGTGCCCCTTATATTATATAGTGTCTTCTCTTATTATAATATACAGTGCCCCCCTATCATTATATAATGCCCTCTGTTATTATAATATACAGTGCCCCCTATCATTAAATAATGTCCTCTATAATTATAATATACAGTGCCCCAAATCATTATATAATGTCCTCTGTTATTATAATATACAGTGCCCCCTATCATTATATAATGTCCTCTGTTTTTATAATATACAGTGTCCCTTATATTATATAGTGTCCTCTCTTATTATAATATACCGTGCCCCTATCATTATATAATGTCCTCTGTTATTATAATATACAGTGCCCCTTATATTATATAGTGTCCTCTCTTATTATAATATACTGTGCCCCCTATCATTAAATAATGTCCTCTGTTATTATAATATACAGTGCCCCCTATCATTATATAGTGTCCTCTGTTATTATAATATACAGTGCCCCTTATATTATAGAGTGTCCTCTCTTATTATAATATACAGTGCCCCCTATCATTATATAGTTTCCTCTCTTATTATAATATACAGTGCACCTTATATTATATAGTGTCCTCTCTTATTATAATGTACACTGCCCCTTATATTATATAGTGTCCTCTCTTATTATAATATACAGTGCCCCCTATCATTATATACTGTCCTCTCTTATTATAATATACAGTGCCCCCATCATTATATAATGTCCTCTCTTATTATAATATACAGTGCCCCTTATATTATATAATGTCCTCTCTTATTATAATATACAGTGACCCCTATCATGATATAGTGTCCATTGTTATTATAATATACAGTGCCTCTTATATTTTATTGTGTCCTCTCTTATTATAATATACAGTGCCACCTATCATTGTATAGTGTCCTCTGTTATTATAATATACAGTGCCCCTTATATTATATAGTGTCTTCTCTTATTATAATATACAGTGCCCCACTATTATTATATAGTGTCCTCTTTTATTATAATAAACAGTGCCCCTAATATTATATAGTGTCCTCTCTTATTATAATATACAGTGCCCCCTATCATTATATAGTTTCCTCTCTTATTATAATATACAGTGCACCTTATATTATATAGTGTCCTCTCTTATTATGATGTACAGTGCCCCTTATATTATATAGTGTCCTCTCTTATTATAATATACAGTGCCCCCTATCATTATATACTGTCCTCTCTTATTAAAATATACAGTGCCCCCTATCATTATATAATGTCCTCTCTTATTATAATATACAGTGCCCCTTATATTATATAGTGTCCTCTCTTATTATAATATACAGTGCCCCCTATCATGATATAGTGTCCATTGTTATTATAATATACAGTGCCTCTTATATTTTATTGTGTCCTCTCTTATTATAATATACAGTGCCACCTATCATTGTATAGTGTCCTCTGTTATTATAATATACAGTGCCCCTTATATTATATAGTGTTTTCTCTTATTATAATATACAGTGCCCCACTATCATTATATAGTGTCCTCTTTTATTATTATAAACAGTGCCCCTTATATTATATAGTGTCCTCTCTTATTATAATATACAGTGCCCCTTAAATTATATAGTGTCATCTCTTATTATAATATACAGTGCCCCTTTTATTATATAGTGTCCTCTGTTATTATAATATACAGTGCCCCCTATCATTATATAATGTCCTCTGTTATTATAATATACAGTGCCCCCTATCATTATATAATGTCCTCTGTTATTATAATATACAGTGCCCCTTATCATTATATAATGTCCTCTCTTATTATAATATACAGTGCCCCTTATATTATATAGTGTCCTCTCTTATTATAATATACAGTGCCCCCTATCATTATATAATGTCATCTGTTATTATAATATACAGTGCCCCTATCATTATATAATGTCCTCTGTTATTATAATATGAAGTGCACCTTATATTATATAGTGTCCTCTCTTATTATAATATACAGTGCCCCTTATATTATATAGTGTCCTCTCTTATTATAATATACAGTGCCCCCTATCATTATATAGTGTCCTCTTTTATTATAATATACAGTGCCCCTTATATTATATAGTGTCCTCTCTTATTATAATATACAGTGCCCCTTATCATTATATAATGTACTCTGTTATTATAATACACAGTGCCCCTTATATTATATAGTGTCCTCTCTTATTATAATATACAGTGCCACGTATCATTATATAATGTCCTCTCTTATTATAATATACAGTGCCCCCTATCATGATATAGTGTCCATTGCTATTATAATATACAGTGCCTCTTATATTTTGTCCTCTCTTATTATAATATACAGTGCCACCTATCATTGTATAGTGTCCTCTGTTATTATAATATACAGTGCCCCTAATATTATATAGTGTCTTCTCTTATTATAATATACAGTGCCCCACTATCATTATATAGTGTCGTCTTTTATTATAATAAACAGTGCCCCTTATATTATATAGTGTCCTCTCTTATTATAATATACAGTGCCCCTTATATTATATAGTGTCCTCTCTTATTATAATATACAGTGCCCCTTATATTATATAGTGTCCTCTGTTATTATAATATACAGTGCCCCTTATATTATATAGTATCCTCTCTCATTATAATATACAGTGCCCCCTATCATTATATAGTTTTCTCTGTTATTATAATATACAGTGCCCCTTATATTATATAGTGTCCTCTCTTATTATAATATACAGTGCCCCTTATAATATATAGTGTCCTCTCTTATTATAATATACAGTGCCCCCTATCATTATATAGTTTCTTCTGTTATTATAATATACAGTGCCCCTTATATTATATAGTGTCCTCTCTTATTATAATATACAGTTCCCCCTATCCTTGTGTAGTGTCCTCTGTTACTATATTCTATAGTGCCCCTCATATTATATAGTGTCCTCTCTTATTATAATATACAGTGCCCCCTATCATTATATAGTGTCTATTGTTATTATAAAATTCAGTGCCCCTTATATTACATAGTGTCCTCTCTTATTATAATATACAGTGCCCCTATCATTATACAATGTCCTCTGTTATTATAATATACAGTGCCCCTTATCATTATATAATGTCCTCTGTTATTATAATATACAGTGCCCCCTATCATTATATAATGTCCTCTCTTATTATAATATACAGTGTCCCTTATATTATATAGTGTCCTCTCTTATTATAATATACCGTGCCCCCTATCATTATATAATGTCCTCTGTTATTATAATATACAGTGCCCCTTATATTATATAGTGTCCTCTCTTATTATAATGTACAGTGCCCCTTATATTATATAGTGTCCTCTCTTATTATAATATACAGTGGCCCCTAACATTATATAGTGTCCTCTTTTATTATAATATACAGTGCCCCTTATATTACATAGTGTCCTCTCTTATTATAATGTACAGTGCCCCTTATATTATATAGTGTCCTCTCTTATTATAATATACAGTGCCCCCTATCATTATATAATGTCCTCTGTTATTATAATATACAGTGCCCCCTATCATTATATAGTGTCCTCTGTTATTATAATATACAGTGCCCCCTATCATTATATAATGTCCTCTCTTATTATAATATACAGTGCCCCTTATATTATGTAGTGTTCTCTCCTATTATAATATACAGTGCCCATCATATTATATAATGTCCTCTGTTATTATAATATACAGTGCCCCTTATATTATATAGTGTTCTCTCCTATTATAATATACAGTGCCCCTTATATTATATAATGTCCTCTCTTATTATAATATACAGTGCCCCCTATCATTTTATAGCATCCTCTTTTATTATAATATACAGTGCCCCTTATATTGTATAGTGTCTACTCTTATTATAATATACAGTGCCCCCTATCATTATATAATGTCCTCTGTTATTATAATATACAGTGCCCCCTATCATTATATAATGTCCTCTCTTATAATAATATACAGTGCCCCTTATATTATATAGTGTCCTCTCTTATTATAATATACAGTGCCCCCTATCATTATATAATGTCCTCTCTTATTATAATATACAGTGCCCCCTATCATTATATAATGTCCACTCATATTATAATATACAGTGCCCCTTATATTATATAGTGTCCTCTCTTATTATAATATACAGTGCCCCATTTTATGATATAGTGTCCATTGTTATTATAATATGCAGTGCCTCTTATATTATATAGTGTCCTCTTTTATTATAATATACAGTGCCCCTTATTTTATATAGTGTCCTCTTTTATTATAATATACAGTGCCCCTTATAGTACATAGTGTCCTCTCTTATTATAATGTACAGTGCCCCTTGCTTTATATATTGTCCTCTCTTATTATAATATACAGTGGCCCCTATCATTATATAGCGTCCTCTTTTATTATAATATACAGTGCCCCTTATATTGTATAGTGTCTGCTCTTATTATAATATACAGTGCCCCCTATCATTATATAATGTCCTCTGTTATTATAATATACAGTGCCCCCTATCATTACATAATGTCCTCTGTTATTATAATATACAGTGCCCCTTATATTACATAATGTCCTCTGTTATCATAATATACAGTGCCCCCTATCATTACATAATGTCCTCTGTTATTATAATATACAGTGCCCCCTATCATTACATAATGTCCTCTCTTTTTATAATATACAGTGCCCCCTATCATTACATAATGTCCTCTGTTATTATAATAAACAGTGCCCCTTATATTACATAATGTCCTCTGTTATTATAATATACAGTGCACCTTATATTACATAATGTCATATGTTATTATAATATACAGTGCCCCCTATCATTACATAATGTCCTCTGTTATTATAATATACAGTGCCCCCTATCATTATATAAAGTCCTCTCTTATTATAATATACAGTGCCCCCTTTTATGATATAGTGTCCATTGTTATTATAATATACAGTGCCTCTTATATTTTATTGTGTCCTCTCTTATTATAATATACAGTGCCCCCTATCATTATATAATGTCCTCTGTTATTATAATATACAGTGCCCCCTATCATTATATAATGTCCTCTCTTATGATAATATACAGTGCCCCTTATATTATATAGTGCCCTCTCTTATTATAATATACAGTGCCCCCTATCATTATTTAATGTCCTCTCTTATTATAATATACAGTGCCTCTTATATTATATAGTGTCCTCTCTTATTATAATATTCAGTGCCCCCTATCATTATAAAATGTACACTGTTATTATAATATACAGTGCCCCCTATCATTATATAGTTTCCTCTGTTATTATAATATACAGTGCCCCTTATAATATATACTGTCCTCTCTTATTATAATATACAGTGCCGCCTATCATTATATAATGTCCTCTCTTATTATAATATACAGTGCCCCTTATCTGTTACTGTCCCTTATTACTACTGTTATTATAATAAGAGTGTCCTCTCTTATTATAATATACAGTGCCCCCTATCATTATATAGTTTCCTCTGTTATTATAATATACAGTGCCCCTTATATTATATAGTGTCCTCTCTTATTATAATATACAGTGCCCCTTATAATATATACTGTCCTCTCTTATTATAATATACAGTGCCGCCTATCATTATATAATGTCCTCTCTTATTATAATATACAGTGCCCCTTATATTATATAGTGTCCTCTCTTATTATAATATACAATGCCCCCTATCATGATATAGTGTCCGTTGTTATTATAATATACAGTGCCTCTTATATTTTATTGTGTCCTCTCTTATTATAATATACAGTGTCACCTATCATTGTATAGTGTCCTCTGTTATTATAATATACAGTGCCCCTTATATTATACAATGTCCTCTCTTATTATAATATACAGTGCCCCTTATAGTATATAGTGTCCTCTCTTATTATAATATACAAAGCCCCTTATATTATATAGTGTCCTCTGTTATTATAATATACAGTGCCCCCTATCATTATATAATGTCCTCTGTTATTATAATATACAGTGTCCCCTATCATTATATAGTTTCCTCTGTTATTATAATATACAGTGCCCCTTATATTATATAGTACCCTCTCTTATTATAATATACAGTGCCCCCTATCATTATATAGTTTCCTCTGTTATTATAATATACAGTGCCCCCTATCATTATATAATGTCCTCTGTTATTATAATATACAGTGCCCCCTATCATTATATAATGTCCTCTCAGTATAATATACAGTGTCCCTTATATTATATAGTGTCCTCTCTTATTATAATATACAGTGTCCCCTATCATTATATAATGTCCTCTGTTATTATAATATACAGTGCCCCCTATCATTATATAGTGTCCTCTGTTATTATAATATACAGTGCCCCTTATATCATATAGTGTCCTCTCGTATTATAATATACAGTGCCCCTTATATTATATAGTGTCCTCTCCTATTATAATATACAGTGCCCCTTATATTATATAATGTCCTCTCTTATTATAATATACAGTGCCCCCTATCATTATAAAATGTACACTGTTATTATAATATACAGTGCCCCCTATCATGATATAGTGTCCATTGTTATTATAATATACAGTGCCTCTTATATTTTATTGTGTCCTCTCTTATTATAATATACAGTGCCACCTATCATTGTATAGTGTCCTCTGTTATTATAATATACAGTGCCCCTTATATTATATAGTGTCCTCTCTTATTATAATATACAGTGCCCCTTATATTATATAGTGTCCTCTCTTATTATAATATACAAAGCCCCTTATATTATATAGTGTCCTCTGTTATTATAATATACAGTCCCCCCTATCATTATATAATGTCCTCTGTTATTATAATATTCAGTGTCCCCTATCATTATATAGTTTCCTCTGTTATTATAATATACAGTGCCCCTTATATTATATAGTACCCTCTCTTATTATAATATACAGTGCCCCCTATCATTATATAGTTTCCTCTGTTATTATAATATACAGTGCCCCCTATCATTATATAATGTCCTCTCTTAGTATAATATACAGTGTCCCTTATATTATATAGTGTCCTCTCTTATTATAATATACCGTGCCCCCTATCATTATATAGTGTCCTCTGTTATTATAATATACAGTGCCCCTTATATTATGTAGTGTCCTCTCTTATTATAATGTACAGTGCCCCTTATATTATATAGTGTCCTCTCTTATTATAATATACAGTGCCCCCTATCATTATATAGCGTCCTCTTTTATTATAATATACAGTGCCCCTTATATTGTATAGTGTCTGCTCTTATTATAATATACAGTGCCCCCTATCATTATATAATGTCCTCTGTTATTATAATATACAGTGCCCCCTATCATTATATAATGTCCTCTCTTATGATAATATACAGTGTCCCTTATATTATATAGTGTCCTCTCTTATTATAATATACAGTGCCCCCTATCATTATTTAATGTCCTCTCTTATTATAATATACTGTGCCCGTTATATTATATAGTGTCCTCTCTTATTATAATATACAGTGTCCCCTATCATTATAAAATGTACACTGTTATTATAATATACAGTGCCCCCTATCATGATATAGTGTCCATTGTTATTATAATATACAGTGCCTCTTATACTTTATTGTGTCCTCTCTTATTATAATATACAGTGTCCCTTATATTATATAGTGTCTTCTCTTATTATAATATACAGTGCCCCCCTATCATTATATAGTGTCCTCTTTTATTATAATATACAGTGCCCCTTATAGTATATAGTGTCCTCTCTTATTATAATATACAGTGCCCCTTATATTATATAGTGTCCTCTGTTATTATAATATACAGTGCCCCCTATCATTATATAATGTCCTCTGTTATTATAATATACAGTGTCCCCTATCATTATATAGTTTCCTCTGTTATTATAATATACAGTGCCACTTATAATATATAGTGTCCTCTCTTATTATAATATACAGTGCCCCCTATCATTATATAGTTTCCACTGTTATTATAATATACAGTGCCCCTTATATTATATAGCGTCCTCTCTTATTATAATATACAGTGCCACTTATAATATATAGTGTCCTCTCTTATTATAATATACAGTGCCCCCTATCATTATATAGTTTCCTCTGTTATTATAATATACAGTGCCCCTTATATTATATAGTGTCCTCTCTTATTATAATATACAGTTCCCCCTATCCTTGTGTAGTGTCCTCTGTTACTATATTCTATAGTGCCCCTTATATTATATAGTGTCCTCTCTTATTATAATATACAGTGCCCCCTATCATTATATAGTTTCCTCTGTTATTATAATATACAGTGCCCCTTATATTATATAGAGTCCTCTCTTATTATAATATACAGTGCCTCCTATCATTGTGTAGTTTCCTCTGTTATTATATTCTACAGTGCCCCTTATATAATATAGTGTTCTCTGTTATAATAATATACAGTTCCCCTTATATTATATAGTGTCCTCTTTTATTATAATATACAGTGCCTCCTATCATTATATAATGTCCTCTGTTATTATAATATACAGTGCCCCTTATATTATATAGTGTTGTCTCTTATTATAATATACAGTGCCCCTTATATTATATAGTGTCCTATCTTATTATAAAATACAGTGCCCCTATCATTATATAGTGTCCTCTATTATTATAATATACAGTTCTTCTTATATTATATAGTGTCCTCTCTTATTATAATATACAGTGCCCCCTATCATTATATAGTGTCTATTGTTATTATAATATTCAGTGCCCCTTATATTATATAGTGTCCTCTCTTATTATAATATACAGTGCCCCCTATCATTATACAATGTCCTCTGTTATTATAATATACAGTGCCCCTTATCATTATATAATGTCCTCTCTTATTATAATATACAGTGCCCCCTATCATTATATAGTGTCCTCTCTTATTATAATATACAGTGCCCCCTATCATTATATGGTGTCCTCTGTTATTATAATATACAGTGCCCCTTATATTATATAGTGTCCTCTATTATTATAATATACCGTGCCCCCTATCATTATATAATGTCCTCTGTTATAATATACAGTGCCCCTTATATTATATAGTGTCCTCTCTTATTATAATATACAGTGCCCCCTATCATTATTTAATGTCCTCTCTTATTATAATATACAGTGCCCCTTATATTATATAGTGTCCTCTCTTATTATAATATACAGTGCCCCCTATCATTATAAAATGCACACTGTTATTATAATATACAGTGCCCCCTATCATTAAATAATGTCCTCTGTTATTATAATATACAGTGCCCCTTATATTATATAGTGTCCTCTCTTATTATAATATACAGTGCCCCCTATCATTATATAGTTTCCTCTGTTATTATAATATACAGTGCCCCTTATATTATATAGTGTCCTCTCTTATTATAATATACAGTGCCCCTTATAATATATAGTGTCCTCTCTTATTATAATATACAGTGCCCCCTATCATTATATAATGTCCTCTCTTATTATAATATACAGTGCCCCATATATTATCTAGTGTCCTCTCTTATTATAATATACAGTGCCCCCTATCATGATATAGTGTCCATTGTTATTATAATATACAGTGCCTCTTATATTTTATTGTGTCCTCTCTTATTATAATATGCAGTGCCACCTATCATTGTATAGTGTCCTCTGTTATTATAATATACAGTGCCCCTTATATTATATAGAGTCCTCTCTTATTATAATATACAGTGCCCATTATGTTATATAGTGTCCTCTGTTATTATAATATACAGTGCCCCCTATCATTATATAATGTCCTCTGTTATTATAATATACAGTGCCCCCTATCATTATATAATGCCCTCTGTTATTATAATATACAGTGTCCCCTATCATTAAATAGTTTCCTCTGTTATTATAATATACAGTGCCCCTTATATTATATAGTATCCTCTCTTATTATAATATACAGTGCCCCCTATCATTATATAGTTTCCTCTGTTAGTATAATATACAGTGCCCCTTATATTATATAGTGTCCTCTCTTATTATAATATACAGTGCCCCTTATAATATATAGTGTCCTCTCTTATTATAATATACAGTGCCCCCTATCATTATATAGTTTCCTCTGTTATTATAATATACAGTGCCCCTTATATTATATAGTGTCCTCTCTTATTATAATATACAGTTCCCCTATCCTTGTGTAGTGTCCTCTGTTACTATATTCTATAGTGCCCCTTATATTATATAGTGTCCTCTCTTATTATAATATACAGTGCCCCCTATCATTATATAGTTTCCTCTGTTATTATAATATACAGTGCCCCTTATATTATATAGAGTCCTCTCTTATTATAATATACAGTGCCTCCTATCATTGTGTAGTTTCCTCTGTTATTATATTCTACAGTGCCCCTTATATAATATAGTGTTCTCTGTTATAATAATATACAGTTCCCCTTATATTATATAGTGTCCTCTTTTATTATAATATACAGTGCCTCCTATCATTATATAATGTCCTCTGTTATTATAATATACAGTGCCCCTTATATTATATAGTGTCGTCTCTTATTATAATATACAGTGCCCCTTATATTATATAGTGTCCTATCTTATTATAAAATACAGTGCCCCTATCATTATATAGTGTCCTCTATTATTATAATATACAGTTCTTCTTATATTATATAGTGTCCTCTCTTATTATAATATACAGTGCCCCCTATCATTATATAGTGTCTATTGTTATTATAATATTCAGTGCCCCTTATATTATATAGTGTCCTCTCTTATTATAATATACAGTGCCCCCTATCATTATACAATGTCCTCTGTTATTATAATATACAGTGCCCCTTATCATTATATAATGTCCTCTCTTATTATAATATACAGTGCCCCCTATCATTATATAGTGTCCTCTCTTATTATAATATACAGTGCCCCCTATCATTATATGGTGTCCTCTGTTATTATAATATACAGTGCCCCTTATATTATATAGTGTCCTCTATTATTATAATATACCGTGCCCCCTATCATTATATAATGTCCTCTGTTATAATATACAGTGCCCCTTATATTATATAGTGTCCTCTCTTATTATAATATACAGTGCCCCCTATCATTATTTAATGTCCTCTCTTATTATAATATACAGTGCCCCTTATATTATATAGTGTCCTCTCTTATTATAATATACAGTGCCCCCTATCATTATAAAATGCACACTGTTATTATAATATACAGTGCCCCCTATCATTAAATAATGTCCTCTGTTATTATAATATACAGTGCCCCTTATATTATATAGTGTCCTCTCTTATTATAATATACAGTGCCCCCTATCATTATATAGTTTCCTCTGTTATTATAATATACAGTGCCCCTTATATTATATAGTGTCCTCTCTTATTATAATATACAGTGCCCCTTATAATATATAGTGTCCTCTCTTATTATAATATACAGTGCCCCCTATCATTATATAATGTCCTCTCTTATTATAATATACAGTGCCCCATATATTATCTAGTGTCCTCTCTTATTATAATATACAGTGCCCCCTATCATGATATAGTGTCCATTGTTATTATAATATACAGTGCCTCTTATATTTTATTGTGTCCTCTCTTATTATAATATGCAGTGCCACCTATCATTGTATAGTGTCCTCTGTTATTATAATATACAGTGCCCCTTATATTATATAGTGTCCTCTCTTATTATAATATACAGTGCCCATTATGTTATATAGTGTCCTCTGTTATTATAATATACAGTGCCCCCTATCATTATATAATGTCCTCTGTTATTATAATATACAGTGCCCCCTATCATTATATAATGCCCTCTGTTATTATAATATACAGTGTCCCCTATCATTAAATAGTTTCCTCTGTTATTATAATATACAGTGCCCCTTATATTATATAGTATCCTCTCTTATTATAATATACAGTGCCCCCTATCATTATATAGTTTCCTCTGTTAGTATAATATACAGTGCCCCTTATATTATATAGTGTCCTCTCTTATTATAATATACAGTGCCCCTTATAATATATAGTGTCCTCTCTTATTATAATATACAGTGCCCCCTATCATTATATAGTTTCCTCTGTTATTATAATATACAGTGCCCCTTATATTATATAGTGTCCTCTCTTATTATAATATACAGTTCCCCTATCCTTGTGTAGTGTCCTCTGTTACTATATTCTATAGTGCCCCTTATATTATATAGTGTCCTCTCTTATTATAATATACAGTGCCCCCTATCATTATATAGTTTCCTCTGTTATTATAATATACAGTGCCCCTTATATTATATAGTGTCCTCTCTTATTATAATATACAGTTCCCCCTATCCTTGTGTAGTGTCCTCTGTTACTATATTCTATAGTGCCCCTTATATTATATAGTGTCCTCTCTTATTATAATATACAGTGCCCCCTATCATTATATAGTTTCCTCTGTTATTATAATATACAGTGCCCCTTATATTATATAGAGTCCTCTCTTATTATAATATACAGTGCCCCCTATCATTGTGTAGTGTCCTCTGTTATTATATTCTACAGTGCCCCTTTTATAATATAGTGTTCTCTGTTATAATAATATACAGTTCCCCTTATATTATATAGTGTCCTCTCTTATTATAATATACAGTGCCTCCTATCATTATATAATGTCCTCTGTTATTATAATATACAGTGCCCCTTATATTATATAGTGTCGTCTCTTATTATAATATACAGTGCCCCTTATATTATATAGTGTCCTATCTTATTGTAAAATACAGTGCCCCCTATCATTATATAGTGTCCATTGTTATTATAATATACAAAGCCCCTTATATTTTATAGTGTCCTCTCTAATTATAATATACAGTGCCCCTATCATTATATAGTGTCCTCTATTATTATAATATACAGTGCTTCTTATATTATATAGTGTCCTCTATTATTATAATATACAGTGCCCCTTTTATTATATAGTGTCCTCTCTTATTATAATATACAGTGCCCCCTATCATTATATAGTGTCTATTGTTATTATAATATTCAGTGCCCCTTATATTATATAGTGTCCTCTCTTATTATAATATACAGTGCCCCCTATCATTATATAGTGTCCTCTCTTATTATAATATACAGTGCCTCCTATCATTATATAATGTCCTCTGTTATTATAATATACAGTGCCCCTTATATTATATAGTGTCGTCTCTTATTATAATATACAGTGCCCCTTATATTATATAGTGTCCTATCTTATTATAAAATACAGTGCCCCCTATCATTATATAGTGTCCATTGTTATTATAATATACAGTGCCCCTTATATTTTATAGTGTCCTCTCTAATTATAATATACAGTGCCCCTATCATTATATAGTGTCCTCTATTATTATAATATACAGTGCTTCTTATATTATATAGTGTCCTCTATTATTATAATATACAGTGCCCCTTTTTATTATATAGTGTCCTCTCTTATTATAATATACAGTGCCCCCTATCATTATATAGTGTCTATTGTTATTATAATATTCAGTGCCCCTTATATTATATAGTGTCCTCTCTTATTATAATATACAGTGCCCCCTATCATTATATAGTGTCCTCTCTTATTATAATATACAGTGCCCCCTATCATTATATAATGTCATCTGTAATTATAATATACAGTGCCCCTATCATTATATAATGTCCTCTGTTATTATAATATGAATTGCACCTTATATTATATAGTGTCCTCTCTTATTATAATATACAGTGCCCCTTATCATTATATAATGTACTCTGTTATTATAATATACAGTGCCCCTTATATTATATAGTGTCCTCTCTTATTATAATATACAGTGCCACGTATCATTATATATTGTTCTCTGCTATTATAATATACAGTGCCCCCTATCATTATATAATGTCCTCTCTTATTATAATATACAGTGCCCCCTATCATTATATAGTGTCCATTGTTATTATAATATACAATGCCCCTTATATTTTATTGTGTCCTCTCTTATTATAATATACAGTGCCACCTATCATTGTATAGTGTCCTCTGTTATTATATTCTACAGTGCCCCTTATATTATATAGTGTCCTCTCTTATTATAATATACAGTGCCCCCCTATCATTATATAATGCCCTCTGTTATTATAATATACAGTGCCCCCTATCATTATATAATGCCCTCTGTTATTATAATATACAGTGCCCCCTATCATTAAATAATGTCCTCTGTAATTATAATATACAGTGCCCCCTATCATTATATAATGTCCTCTGTTATTATAATATACAGTGCCCCTTATCATTATATAATGTCCTCTCTTATTATAATATACAGTGCCCCCTATCATTATATAATGTCCTCTGTTATTATAATATACAGTGCCCCCTATCATTATATAATGTACTCTCTTATTATAATATACAGTGTCCCTTATATTATATAGTGTCCTCTCTTATTATAATATACAGTGCCCCATATCATTATATAATGTCCTCTCTTATTATAATATACAGTGGCCCCTATCACTATATAGTGTCCTCTTTTATTATAATATACAGTGCCCCTTATATTATATAGTGTCCTCTCTTATTATAATATACAGTGCCCCTTATATTATATAGTGCCCCCTCTTATTATAATATACAGTGCCCCCTATCATTATATAATGTCCTCTGTTATTATAATATACAGTGCCCCTTATATTGTATAGTGTCTGCTCTTATTATAATATACAGTGCCCCCTATCATTATATAATGTCCTCTGTTATTATAATATACAGTGCCCCTTACATTGTATAGTGTCTGCTCTTATTATAATATACAGTGCCCCTTATATTGTATAGTGTCTGCTCTTATTATAATATACAGTGCCCCCCTATCATTATATAATGTCCTCTGTTTTTATAATATACAGTGCCCCCTATCATTATATAATGTCCTCTCTTATGATAATATACAGTGCCCCTTATATTATATAGTGTCCTCTCTTATTATAATATACAGTGCCCCCTATCATTATATAATGTCCTCTCTTATTATAATATACAGTGCCCCTTATATTATATAGTGTCCTCTCTTATTATGATATACAGTGCCCCCTATCATTATAAAATGTACACTGTTATTATAATATACAGTGCCCCCTATCATGAAATAGTGTCCATTGTTATTATAATATACAGTGCCTCTTATATTTTATTGTGTCCTCTCTTATTATAATATACAGTGCCCCCTATCATGATATAGTGTCCATTGTTATTGTCACGGGATGGTTAGAGTCTATACTATAGGCAATGTGTAATATATATTTCATGTGGAATGTATTCTCTAACCTGTTATATACATCAATGTGTAGTTGGCTGATTAGGGTCTAGTGTGTTAGCACATTGTATGCAAATACCTCTAACTAGTGAGGACCAGTGAGGACAATGGGTGGAGATAATCTGATCAGTGTCTCCAAGAAGATGTTGGATGGTGCATTGTCCATAGTAGACAGGGAGTCTGCTCTCCTTGGTATAGGTGAGGGGGGAAGGATCTGTGACTCAGCCCTTCCCACCCACAGATAGAGGAAGTAACAGTTTAGTATATAGTTGTAGCTTGCAGTTAGTATGTGTTAGCCGGCCTGTGCACAGCTCTGCAGAGAGCCAGGACTTAGTTACAGGACCAAGAACCCAAAGTTATCATTGGATTGTGACTTCTGTGGACTTATTGTTATTACGGTTGATGTGACCGCCGCCGGCTACTAACTTTGTGGATTACAATAAATTGCTGTTGTCTCCCGACCTCTTGCGTCCGTGTTGATTCAAAAGACCATCCGGAGGAAGACGTATACTTTTGCTCCGTTACAACTGGTTGGCAGCGGTGGGATCAACAGCGGACAGCGAGATGGACTACAGCAGCTCAGCGATTAATGGAGCCACAACCTCAGAATACAGGAACTGGACTATGGCAAGTCTACAAGTAAGGGCCCGGGAACTAAACCTGAGTTACCAGGGAAGAACGAAAGATCAACTGATCGAGGCACTGGAGGAGATGACCCTGCAAAGCGACCATGAGGAGGGCTGCCCCCAGGAGACAGTAGAGATACGGGAGTGGCAGGTACAGACCCAAAAGAGCAGATGGGTTGTTTTGTATGAGGAGGAATTGGCAGTGCTGGGGCTAGGAGCAACTGCAGAGCAAAGGAGTAGAGCATTACAGAGGGCTCAGGAAACGGAGAAGGAGGAACAGAGAATGGCGCATGAAAAGGAAAGAATGGCGCATGAAATGCGAATGGCTGAGATAACTACGCGGAATTATAATCAAACGCCGACCCCCAGCCCAACAGTGAGAGAACCACCATATGTCTCCCATAAACACTTCAAGACCTTTGATGAAGCGGCTGGGGATGTTGATGGATATTTTCAGGACTTCGAACACCAGTGCCACCTGATGGAAGTCCCAGAGAAGGATTGGGTCCGGTACCTGGTGGGGCACCTACGAGATGGGGCTGCGGAAGCTCTCAGAGCCATGGACCCTAGTGATCAGCGGGACTATGAGGCCATTAAAAGAGCGGTGCAGAAGTATTATGCAGTCACTCCAGAGACCTACCGAGTTCAATTCCGCTCTTTGTCTTACAATGGGGGAAGCTCCTTCCACATGTTCGCCCACAAGTTGAAGCAAGCATGCAAGCGCTGGCTAGAAGGAGAGGAGGCTGTCACAGTCGATAAGATCCTCCAAGTCATACTTAAGGAACAGTTCTTTTCCCAGTGCCCCGCTGAGATCCGTGAGTGGGTGCTGGAACGGAACCCAGCCACAGTGGAGCAAGCTGCTTCCCTTGCAGATGAGGGCCTGACCATCAAGCCGCAGTGGAAGAGGTTGTTTGCAGAGGAGCGGAAAACTACCACAGTCTGCCAGACACCCTTCAGCCAGCCACCCACCTTTCGTGCCCGGCCTCAGGATTACAATTCCCCCTCTACCCCTGCCCCAGCCCATCGGCCTCCAGCTATGAACAACCCTGTCCCTAGACAACGACCTACTGGAAGAATGCTAGAGCGCAGATGTTTTGGGTGCGGGCGGCCTGGACATTTGCAAGCTAGTTGCCCTGTTAACATGGGGGCACGGGCCACCGTGGCATCCCGGCCTATTCACTACCTGGGAACCACCCCTAGGACAGAAAGTTTGGCCCCATTTCCAGATGACTCCATGAATGACCCATCTGTTCCACCTCCAGGGGTCTATGGGATTCAGCCTTCTGCCACACATCCCGCAAACCCTCAGCGGAAGCACTTGCAGGAGGTCCTACTGGATGGCCGAACAGTTGTTGGATTCCGGGACTCGGGAGCTTTCCTAACGGTAGCGGACCCCCGAGTGGTTCGACCCGAGGCCCTAGAGGAGGGCCCTGGCCTTTCTATCGAGTTGGCAGGAGGTACTCGGAAACGTATTCCTAAAGCTACCGTGGAACTCGACTATGGTTATGGACCAAAACGATGCACAATTGGTGTGATGAGCGGGCTGCCGGCCGATGTTCTGTTAGGCAACGATGTTGGAAATCTACAGTGCCACTTTGTGGGAGCAGTGACCCGAAGCCAAGCTCAGAGAGACGCCAACATGGATCGACCGGATTTTTTGCCAGATGCCAGCCCTTCAACTCTACAACTTTACCATTCAGTACCGCCGAGGGAACCAACACCAGAACGCAGATGGGTTATCCCGGCAGGAGGACATATGAGCTATAGAGACTGATGTGCATTCCCCAATTTACCTGTGTAGGCCAATTGTGTCATGCACATGTTTTGAGAGGGGGAGGGGTTGTCACGGGATGGTTAGAGTCTATACTATAGGCAATGTGTAATATATATTTCATGTGGAATGTATTCTCTAACCTGTTATATACATCAATGTGTAGTTGGCTGATTAGGGTCTAGTGTGTTAGCACATTGTATGCAAATACCTCTAACTAGTGAGGACCAGTGAGGACAATGGGTGGAGATAATCTGATCAGTGTCTCCAAGAAGATGTTGGATGGTGCATTGTCCATAGTAGACAGGGAGTCTGCTCTCCTTGGTATAGGTGAGGGGGGAAGGATCTGTGACTCAGCCCTTCCCACCCACAGATAGAGGAAGTAACAGTTTAGTATATAGTTGTAGCTTGCAGTTAGTATGTGTTAGCCGGCCTGTGCACAGCTCTGCAGAGAGCCAGGACTTAGTTACAGGAACAAGAACCCAAAGTTATCATTGGATTGTGACTTCTGTGGACTTATTGTTATTACGGTTGATGTGACCGCCGCCGGCTACTAACTTTGTGGATTACAATAAATTGCTGTTGTCTCCCGACCTCTTGCGTCCGTGTTGATTCAAAAGACCATCCGGAGGAAGACGTATACTTTTGCTCCGTTACAGTTATTATAATATACAGTGCCTCTTATATTTTATTGTGTCCTCTCTTATTATAATATACAGTGCCACCTATCATTGTATAGTGTCTTCTCTTATTATAATATACAGTGCCCCTTATATTATATAGTGTCCTCTGTTATTATAATATACAGTGCCCCCTATCATTATATAATGTCCTCTGTTATTATAATATACAGTGCCCCCTATCATTATATAATGTCCTCTCTTATTATAATATACAGTGCCCCCTATCATTATATAATGCCCTCTGTTATTATAATATACAGTGCCCCCTATCATTAAATAGTTTCCTCTGTTATTATAATATACAGTGCCCCTTATATTATATAGTATCCTCTCTTATTATAATATACAGTGCCCCCTATTATTATATAGTTTCCTCTGTTATTATAATATACAGTGCCCCTTATATTATATAGTGTCCTCTCTTATTATAATATACAGTGCCCCTTATATTATATAGTGTCTTCTCTTATTATAATATACAGTGCCCCCTATCATTATATAGTGTCCTCTTTTATTATAATATACAGTGCCCCTTATATTATATAGTGTCCTCTCTTATTATAATATACAGTGCCCCTTATATTATATAGTTTCCTATCTTATTATAATATACAGTGCCCCTTATATTATATAGTGTCCTCTGCTATTATAATATACAGTGCCCCCTATCATTATATAATGTCCTCTGTTATTATAATATACAGTGCCCCCTATCATTATATAATGTCCTCTGTTATTATAATATACAGTGCCCCCTATCATTATATAATGCCCTCTGTTATTATAATATACAGTGCCCCCTATCATTAAATAGTTTCCTCTGTTATTATAATATACAGTGCCCCTTATATTGTATAGTATCCTCTCTTATTATAATATACAGTGCCCCTTATATTTTATTGTGTCCTCTCTTATTATAATATGCAATGCCACCTATCATTATATAGTGTCCTCTGTTATTATATTCTACAGTGCCCCTTATATTATATTGTGTCCTCTCTTATTATAATATACAGTGCCCCTTATATTATATAATGCCCTCTGTTATTATAATATACAGTGCCCCCTATCATTATATAATGCCTTCTGTTATTATAATATACAGTGCCCCCTATCATTAAATAATGTCCTCTGTAATTATAATATACAGTGCCCCCTATCATTATATAATGTCCTCTGTTATTATAATATACAGTGCCCCCTATCATTATATAATGTCCTCTGTTATTATAATATACAGTGCCCCCTATCATTATATAATGTCCTCTCATATTATAATATACAGTGTCCCTTATATTATATAGTGTCCTCTCTTATTATAATATACCGTGCCCCCTATCATTATATAATGTCCTCTGTTATTATAATATACAGTGCCCCTTATATTATATAGTGTCCTCTCTTATTATAATGTATAGTGCCCCTTATATTATATAGTGTCCTCTCTTATTATAATATACAGTGACCCCTATCATTATATAGTGTCCTCTTTTATTATAATATACAGTGCCCCTTATATTATATAGTGTCCTCTCTTATTATAGTATACAGTGCCGCTTATATTATATAGTGTCCTCTCTTATTATAATATACAGTGCCCCCTATCATTATATAATGCCCTTTGTTATTATAATATACAGTGCCCCCTATCATTATATAGTGTCCTCTGTTATTATAATATACAGTGCCCCTTATATTATATAGTGTCCTCTCTTATTATAATATACAGTGCCCCTTATATTATATAGTGTCCTCTCCTATTATAATATACAGTGCCCCTTATATCATATAATCTCCTCTCTTATTATAATATACAGTGCCCCCTATCATTATATAGCGTCCTCTTTTATTATAATATACAGTGTCCCTTATATTGTATATTGTCTACTCTTATTATAATATACAGTGCCCCCTATCATTATATAATGTCCTCTTTTATGATAATATACAGTGCCCCTTATATTATATAGTGTCCTCTCTTATTATAATATACAGTGCCCCCTATCATTATATAATGTCCTCTCTTAGTATAATATACAGTGTCCCTTATATTATATAGTGTCCTCTCTTATTATAATATACCGTGCCCCCTATCATTATATAATGTCCTCTGTTATTATAATATACAGTGCCCCTTATATTATGTAGTGTCCTCTCTTATTATGATGTACAGTGCCCCTTATATTATATAGTGTCCTCTCTTATTATAATATACAGTGCCCCTTATATTATATAGTGTCCTCTCTTATTATAATATACAGTGCCCCTTATATTATATAATGTCCTCTCTTATTATAATATACAGTGCCCCCTATCATTATATAGCGTCCTCTTTTATTATAATATACAGTGCCCCTTATATTGTATAGTGTCTGCTCTTATTATAATATACAGTGCCCCCTATCATTATATAATGTCCTTTGTTATTATAATATACAGTGCCCCCTATCATTATATAATGTCCTCTCTTATGATAATATACAGTGTCCCTTATATTATATAGTGTCCTCTCTTATTATAATATACAGTGCCCCCTATCATTATTTAATGTCCTCTCTTATTATAATATACTGTGCCCCTTATATTATATAGTGTCCTCTCTTATTATAATATACAGTGCCCCCTATCATAATAAAATGTACACTGTTATTATAATATACAGTGCCCCCTATCATTATATAATGTCCTCTGTTATTATAATATACAGTGCCCCTTATATTATATAGTGTCCTCTCTTATTATAATATACAGTGCCCCCTATCATTATATAGTTTCCTCTGTTATTATAATATACAGTGCACCTTATATTATATAGTGTCCTCTCTTATTATAATATACAGTGCCCCTTATAATATATAGTGTCCTCTCTTATTATAATATACAATGCCCCCTATCATGATATAGTGTCCATTGTTATTATAATATACAGTGCCTCTTATATTTTATTGTGTCCTCTCTTATTATAATATACAATGCCCCCTATCATGATATAGTGTCCATTGTTATTATAATATACAGTGCCTCTTATATTTTATTGTGTCCTCTCTTATTATAATATACAGTGCCACCTATCATTGTATAGTGTCCTCTGTTATTATAATATACAGTGCCCCTTATATTATATAGTGTCCTCTCTTATTATAATATACAGTGCCCCTTATATTATATAGTGTCCTCTGTTATTATAATATACAGTGTCCCCTATCATTATATAGTTTCCTCTGCTATTATAATATACAGTGCCCCTTATATTATATAGTATCCTCTTTTATTATAATATACAGTGCCCCTTATAGTATATAGTGTCCTCTCTTACTATAATATACAGTGCCCCTTATATTATATAGTGTCCTCTGTTATTATAATATACAGTGCCCCCTATCATTATATAATGTCCTCTGTTATTATAATATACAGTGTCCCCTATCATTATATAGTTTCCTCTGTTATTATAATATACAGTGCCCCTTATATTATATAGTATCCTCTCTTATTATAATATACAGTGCCCCCTATCATTATATAGTTTCCTCTGTTATTATAATATACAGTGCCCCTTATATTATATAGCGTCCTCTCTTATTATAATATACAGTGCCACTTATAATATATAGTGTCCTCTCTTATTATAATATACAGTGCCCCCTATCATTATATAGTTTCCTCTGTTATTATAATATACAGTGCCCCTTATATTATATAGTGTCCTCTCTTATTATAATATACAGTTCCCCCTATCCTTGTGTAGTGTCCTCTGTTACTATATTCTATAGTGCCCCTTATATTATATAGTGTCCTCTCTTATTATAATATACAGTGCCCCCTATCATTATATAGTTTCCTCTGTTATTATAATATACAGTGCCCCTTATATTATATAGAGTCCTCTCTTATTATAATATACAGTGCCTCCTATCATTGTGTAGTTTCTTCTGTTATTATATTCTACAGTGCCCCTTATATAATATAGTGTTCTCTGTTATAATAATATACAGTTCCCCTTATATTATATAGTGTCCTCTCTTATTATAATATACAGTGCCTCCTATCATTTTATAATGTCCTCTGTTATTATAATATACAGTGCCCCTTATATTATATAGTGTCGTCTCTTATTATAATATACAGTGCCCCTTATATTATATAGTGTCCTATCTTATTATAAAATACAGTGCCCCTATCATTATATAGTGTCCTCTATTATTATAATATACAGTGCTTCTTATATTATATAGTGTCCTCTCTTATTATAATATACAGTGCCCCCTATCATTATATAGTGTCTATTGTTATTATAATATTCAGTGCCCCTTATATTATATAGTGTCCTCTCTTATTATAATATACAGTGCCCCCTATCATTATACAATGTCCTCTGTTATTATAATATACAGTGCCCCTTATCATTATATAATGTCCTCTCTTATTATAATATACAGTGCCCCTTATATTATATAGTGTCCTCTCTTATTATAATATACAGTGCCCCCTATCATTATATAGTGTCCTCTCTTATTATAATATACAGTGCCCCCTATCATTATATAGTGTCCTCTGTTATTATAATATACAGTGCCCCTTATTTTATATAGTGTCCTCTATTATTATAATATACCGTGCCCCCTATCATTATATAATGTCCTCTGTTATAATATACAGTGCCCCTTATATTATATAGTGTCCTCTCTTATTATAATATACAGTGCCCCTTATATTATATAGTGTCCTCTCTTATTATAATATACAGTGCCCCCTATCATTATATAATGTCCTCTGTTATTATAATATGCAGTGCCCCCTATCATTATATAGTGTAATCTGTTATTATAATATACAGTGCCCCTTATATTATATAGTGTCCTCTCTTATTATAACATACAGTGCCCCTTATATTATATAGTGTCCTCTCCTATTATAATATACAGTGTCCCTTATATTATATAATGTCCTCTCTTATGATAATATACAGTGCCCCTTATATTATATAGTGTCCTCTCTTATTATAATATACAGTGCCCCCTATCATTATTTAATGTCCTCTCTTATTATAATATACAGTGCCCCTTATATTATATAGTGTCCTCTCTTATTATAATATACACTGCCCCCTATCATTATAAAATGTACACTGTTATTATAATATACAGTGCCCCCTATCATTATATAATGTCCTCTGTTATTATAATATACAGTGCCCCTTATATTATATAGTGTCCTCTCTTATTATAATATACAGTGCCCCCTATCATTATATAGTTTCCTCTGTTATTATAATATACAGTGCCCCTTATATTATATAGTGTCCTCTCTTATTATAATATACAGTGCCCCTTATAATATATAGTGTCCTCTCTTATTATAATATACAGTGCCCCCTATCATTATATAATGTCCTCTCTTATTATAATATACAGTGCCCCATATATTATATAGTGTCCTCTCTTATTATAATATACAGTGCCCCCTATCATGATATAGTGTCCATTGTTATTATAATATACAGTGCCTCTTATATTTTATTATGTCCTCTCTTATTATAATATGCAGTGCCACCTATCATTGTATAGTGTCCTCTGTTATTATAATATACAGTGCCCCTTATATTATATAGTGTCCTCTCTTATTATAATATACAGTGCCCATTATATTATATAGTGTCCTCTGTTATTATAATATACAGTGCCCCCTATCATTACATAATGTCCTCTGTTATTATAATATACAGTGCCCCCTATCATTATATAATGCCCTCTGTTATTATAATATACAGTGCCCCCTATCATTATATAGTGTCCTCTGTTATTATAATATACAGTGCCCCTTATTTTATATAGTGTCCTCTATTATTATAATATACCGTGCCCCCTATCATTATATAATGTCCTCTGTTATAATATACAGTGCCCCTTATATTATATAGTGTCCTCTCTTATTATAATATACAGTGCCCCCTATCATTATACAATGTCCTCTGTTATTATAATATACAGTGCCCCTTATCATTATATAATGTCCTCTCTTATTATAATATACAGTGCCCCTTATATTATATAGTGTCCTCTCTTATTATAATATACAGTGCCCCCTATCATTATATAGTGTCCTCTCTTATTATAATATACAGTGCCCCCTATCATTATATAGTGTCCTCTGTTATTATAATATACAGTGCCCCTTATTTTATATAGTGTCCTCTATTATTATAATATACCGTGCCCCCTATCATTATATAATGTCCTCTGTTATAATATACAGTGCCCCTTATATTATATAGTGTCCTCTCTTATTATAATATACAGTGCCCCTTATATTATATAGTGTCCTCTCTTATTATAATATACAGTGCCCCCTATCATTATATAATGTCCTCTGTTATTATAATATGCAGTGCCCCCTATCATTATATAGTGTAATCTGTTATTATAATATACAGTGCCCCTTATATTATATAGTGTCCTCTCTTATTATAACATACAGTGCCCCTTATATTATATAGTGTCCTCTCCTATTATAATATACAGTGTCCCTTATATTATATAATGTCCTCTCTTATGATAATATACAGTGCCCCTTATATTATATAGTGTCCTCTCTTATTATAATATACAGTGCCCCCTATCATTATTTAATGTCCTCTCTTATTATAATATACAGTGCCCCTTATATTATATAGTGTCCTCTCTTATTATAATATACACTGCCCCCTATCATTATAAAATGTACACTGTTATTATAATATACAGTGCCCCCTATCATTATATAATGTCCTCTGTTATTATAATATACAGTGCCCCTTATATTATATAGTGTCCTCTCTTATTATAATATACAGTGCCCCCTATCATTATATAGTTTCCTCTGTTATTATAATATACAGTGCCCCTTATATTATATAGTGTCCTCTCTTATTATAATATACAGTGCCCCTTATAATATATAGTGTCCTCTCTTATTATAATATACAGTGCCCCCTATCATTATATAATGTCCTCTCTTATTATAATATACAGTGCCCCATATATTATATAGTGTCCTCTCTTATTATAATATACAGTGCCCCCTATCATGATATAGTGTCCATTGTTATTATAATATACAGTGCCTCTTATATTTTATTATGTCCTCTCTTATTATAATATGCAGTGCCACCTATCATTGTATAGTGTCCTCTGTTATTATAATATACAGTGCCCCTTATATTATATAGTGTCCTCTCTTATTATAATATACAGTGCCCATTATATTATATAGTGTCCTCTGTTATTATAATATACAGTGCCCCCTATCATTACATAATGTCCTCTGTTATTATAATATACAGTGCCCCCTATCATTATATAATGCCCTCTGTTATTATAATATACAGTGCCCCCTATCATTATATAGTGTCCTCTGTTATTATAATATACAGTGCCCCTTATTTTATATAGTGTCCTCTATTATTATAATATACCGTGCCCCCTATCATTATATAATGTCCTCTGTTATAATATACAGTGCCCCTTATATTATATAGTGTCCTCTCTTATTATAATATACAGTGCCCCTTATATTATATAGTGTCCTCTCTTATTATAATATACAGTGCCCCCTATCATTATATAATGTCCTCTGTTATTATAATATGCAGTGCCCCCTATCATTATATAGTGTAATCTGTTATTATAATATACAGTGCCCCTTATATTATATAGTGTCCTCTCTTATTATAACATACAGTGCCCCTTATATTATATAGTGTCCTCTCCTATTATAATATACAGTGTCCCTTATATTATATAATGTCCTCTCTTATGATAATATACAGTGCCCCTTATATTATATAGTGTCCTCTCTTATTATAATATACAGTGCCCCCTATCATTATTTAATGTCCTCTCTTATTATAATATACAGTGCCCCTTATATTATATAGTGTCCTCTCTTATTATAATATACACTGCCCCCTATCATTATAAAATGTACACTGTTATTATAATATACAGTGCCCCCTATCATTATATAATGTCCTCTGTTATTATAATATACAGTGCCCCTTATATTATATAGTGTCCTCTCTTATTATAATATACAGTGCCCCCTATCATTATATAGTTTCCTCTGTTATTATAATATACAGTGCCCCTTATATTATATAGTGTCCTCTCTTATTATAATATACAGTGCCCCTTATAATATATAGTGTCCTCTCTTATTATAATATACAGTGCCCCCTATCATTATATAATGTCCTCTCTTATTATAATATACAGTGCCCCATATATTATATAGTGTCCTCTCTTATTATAATATACAGTGCCCCCTATCATGATATAGTGTCCATTGTTATTATAATATACAGTGCCTCTTATATTTTATTATGTCCTCTCTTATTATAATATGCAGTGCCACCTATCATTGTATAGTGTCCTCTGTTATTATAATATACAGTGCCCCTTATATTATATAGTGTCCTCTCTTATTATAATATACAGTGCCCATTATATTATATAGTGTCCTCTGTTATTATAATATACAGTGCCCCCTATCATTACATAATGTCCTCTGTTATTATAATATACAGTGCCCCCTATCATTATATAATGCCCTCTGTTATTATAATATACAGTGTCCCCTATCATTAAATAGTTTCCTCTGTTATTATAATATACAGTGCCCCCTATCATTATATAGTTTCCTCTGTTAGTATAATATACAGTGCCCCTTATATTATATAGTGCCCTCTCTTATTATAATATACAGTGCCCCTTATAATATATAGTGTCCTCTCTTATTATAATATACAGTGCCCCTATCATTATATAGTTTCCTCTGTTATTATAATATACAGTGCCCCTTATATTATATAGTGTCCTCTCTTATTATTATATACAGTTCCCCCTATCCTTGTGTAGTGTCCTCTGTTACTATATTCTATAGTGCCCCTTATATTATATAGTGTCCTCTCTTATTTTAATATACAGTGCCCCCTATCATTATATAGTTTCCTCTGTTATTATAATATACAGTGCCCCTTATATTATATAGTGTCCTCTCTTATTATAATATACAGTTCCCCGTATCCTTGTGTAGTGTCCTCTGTTACTATATTCTATAGTGCCCCTTATATTATATAGTGTCCTCTCTTATTATAATATACAGTGCCCCCTATCATTATATAGTTTCCTCTGTTATTATAATATACAGTGCCCCTTATATTATATAGAGTCCTCTCTTATTATAATATACAGTGCCCCCTATCATTGTGTAGTGTCCTCTGTTATTTTATTCTACAGTGCCCCTTATATAATATAGTGTTCTCTGTTATAATAATATACAGTTCCCCTTATATTATATAGTGTCCTCTCTTATTATAATATACAGTGCCTCCTATCATTATATAATGTCCTCTGTTATTATAAAATACAGTGCCCCTTATATTATATAGTGTCTTCTCTTATTATAATATACAGTGCCCCTTATATTATATAGTGTCCTATTTTATTATAAAATACAGTGCCCCCTATCATTATATAGTTTCCATTGTTATTATAATATACAGTGCCCCTTATATTATATAGTGTCCTCTCTTATTATAATATACAGTTCCCCCTATCCTTGTGTAGTGTCCTCTGTTACTATATTCTATAGTGCCCCTTATATTATATAGTGTCCTTTCTTATTATAATATACAGTGCCCCCTATCATTATATAGTTTCCTCTGTTATTATAATATACAGTGCCCCTTATATTATATAGTGTCCTCTCTTATTATAATATACAGTTCCCCCTATCCTTGAGTAGTGTCCTCTGTTACTATATTCTATAGTGCCCCTTATATTATATAGTGTCTTCTCTTATTATAATATACAGTGCCCCTTATATTATATAGTGTCCTATCTTATTATAAAATACAGTGCCCCCTATCATTATATAGTTTCCATTGTTATTATAATATACAGTGCCCCTTATATTATATAGAGTCCTCTCTTATTATAATATACAGTGCCCCCTATCATTGTGTAGTGTCCTCTGTTATTTTATTCTACAGTGCCCCTTATATAATATAGTGTTCTCTGTTATAATAATATACAGTTCCCCTTATATTATATAGTGTCCTCTCTTATTATAATATACAGTGCCTCCTATCATTATATAATGTCCTCTGTTATTATAATATACAGTGCCCCTTATATTATATAGTGTCTTCTCTTATCATAATATACTGTGCCCCTTATATTATATAGTGTCCTCTCTTATTATAATATACAGTGCCCCCTATCATTATAAAATGTACACTGTTATTATAATATACAGTGCCCCCTATCATTATATAATGTCCTCTGTTATTATAATATACAGTGCCCCTTATATTATATAGTGTCCTCTCTTATTATAATATACAGTGCCCCCTATCATTATATAGTTTCCTCTGTTATTATAATATACAGTGCCCCTTATAATATATAGTGTCCTCTCTTATAATAATATACAATGCCCCCTATCATGATATAGTGTCCATTGTTATTATAATATACAGTGCATCTTATATTTTATTGTGTCCTCTCTTATTATAATATACAATGCCCCCTATCATGATATAGTGTCCATTGTTATTATAATATACAGTGCCTCTTATATTTTATTGTGTCCTCTCTTATTATAATATACAGTGCCACCTATCATTGTATAGTGTCCTCTGTTATTATAATATACAGTGCCCCTTATATTATATAGTGTCCTCTCTTATTATAATATACAGTGCCCCTTATATTATATAGTGTCTTCTCTTATTATAATATACAGTTCCCCTTATATTATATAGTGTCCTCTGTTATTATAATATACAGTGCCCCCTATCATTATATAATGTCCTCTGTTATTATAATATACAGTGTCCCCTATCATTATATAGTGTCCTCTTTTATTATAATATACAGTGCCCCTTATAGTATATAGTGTCCTCTCTTATTATAATATACAGTGCCCCTTATATTATATAGTGTCCTCTGTTATTATAATATACAGTGCCCCCTATCATTATATAATGTCCTCTGTTATTATAATATACAGTGTCCGCTATCAATATATAGTTTCCTCTGTTATTATAATATACAGTGCCCCTTATATTATATAGCGTCCTCTCTTATTATAATATACAGTGCCACTTATAATATATAGTGTCCTCTCTTATTATAATATACAGTGCCCCCTATCATTATATAGTTTCCTCTGTTATTATAATATACAGTGCCCCTTATATTATATAGTGTCCTCTCTTATTATAATATACAGTTCCCCCTATCCTTGTGTAGTGTCCTCTGTTACTATATTCTATAGTGCCCCTTATATTATATAGTGTCCTCTCTTATTATAATATACAGTGCCCCCTATCATTATATAGTTTCCATTGTTATAATAATATACAGTTCCCCTTATATTATATAGTGTCCTCTCTTATTATAATATACAGTGCCTCCTATCATTATATAATGTCCTCTGTTATTATAATATACAGTGCCCCTTATATTATATAATGTCGTCTCTTATTATAATATACAGTGCCCCTTATATTATATAGTGTCCTATCTTATTATAAAATACAGTGCCCCTATCATTATATAGTGTCCTCTATTATTATAATATACAGTGCTTCTTATACTATATAGTGTCCTCTCTTATTATAATATACAGTGCCCCCTATCATTATATAGTGTCTATTGTTATTATAATATTCAGTGCCCCTTATATTATATATTGTCCTCTCTTATTATAATATACAGTGCCCCCTATCATTATACAATGTCCTCTGTTATTATAATATACAGTGCCCCTTATCATTATATAATGTCCTCTCTTATTATAATATACAGTGCCCCTTATATTATATAGTGTCCTCTCTTATTATAATATACAGTGCCCACTATCATTATATAGTGTCCTCTCTTATTATAATATACAGTGCCCCCTATCATTATATAGTGTCCTCTGTTATTATAATATACAGTGCCCCTTATATTATATAGAGTCCTCTATTATTATAATATACCGTGCCCCCTATCATTATATAATGTCCTCTGTTATAATATACAGTGCCCCTTATATTATATAGTGTCATCTCTTATTATAATATACAGTGCCCCTTATATTATATAGTGTCCTCTCTTATTATAATATACAGTGCCCCCTATCATTATATAATGTCCTCTGTTATTATAATATGCAGTGCCCCCTATCATTATATAGTGTAATGTGTTATTATAATATACAGTGCCCCTTATATTATATAGTGTCCTCTCTTATTATAACATACAGTGCCCCTTATATTATATAGTGTCCTGTTATGTCAGTCCAGGTAGCTGCAACGGGGCTAAGGGATTGCAGTAGGGAATCTCGCCCTGCACTACTCCCACTAGCTAACCCGGTCCCTGCCTCACGGGTGTAGGTCGGCTGTTCTCAGGCTAAACCTGACCCCGACAGCTCCTCTCTCACTGACACCGTAGGCCTAGAGGGAAGTGGGAGAAGGAATGCCCTATAAGATCTCTAGGGACTGGAGACTAAAGGGGGTCACCCCTAACGAACAAGTGAAGCTGCTACTGACAGGGACTGACAAGGGTGTGCGCTGACTAACAACACAAGCAGCACACAGGAAACATGTAGGAAAGGAATTCCCCAAACCAATATGGGAAGGAACCGTACACTAGGAAACAAACACAGGGAAACTGAGTAGAAATCAAAGGATAAGGCAATTCACTCACACAGTCAATTATACACGGAGGGAGGATTGGTGAACACAGAAGGGAAAACACACAAACCAACTTGTTCACCCAAAACCTCCCAAAAACCAACCACGGAACTTCCTCTATCCAAGATAACCACCTACTCCTCCTGCTAAGGCCTAGCTCTGTAAAAGCGACACTCAGCACAGAACCATGGGAGGCATGGGTTTATATGCAGAGTAGAGACCACTCCTCCCAGGTGCAAATGGGAGGACAGACTAATGAACCAGGAAATCAAGCTGCCTACCAACAGTGCGTGCGAGCAAGTCAGAAGGTGTGCACCAATACCCACGACACAAAATACTCCTAACAGGATCCTCCCCTCAAGGAGAAGACTCCGGATTCTCTAGGAGCATCCTTCTTCGGGAACTCCTTGTGGAATTTCTCCACGAGTCTGGGGGCTGACATATCCGACTCCAGAACCCAAGAATTATCTTCAGGACCGTATCCCTTCCATGCCACCAGATACCGTAGCTTCCCCCGAACATATTTGCTATCCAGAACTCGGGATATCTCATACTCCCCGGACTCAGAAACTGGTGGAACTTTAACTGGAGACGTTCCCTTCTTGGCCTTCTTTAACAAGGAGACATGAAACACCCGGTTTATCTTCCACCTTTTAGGTAGTTGCAGCTGCGCCGCCACTTCATTTACCATCTTGATGATCTTAAAAGGACCCACAAACCTGGGACTCAGCTTCTTGCTAGGAACCTTCAACCTGATATTCTTGGTGGACAACCAAACCATCTCACCAGGGAAGAACTGCAACTCCCCTCTCTTCCTATCCGCCTGGACCTTAGCCTGGTGCGACGCCCGCACCAGATTCTCTCGGATACGGGACCATACCCCTTGCAGCTTTTTAGAAAATAGCTCCTCCTCCGGAACTGGGGACGAAATGGAAGAAAATACTCCGAAAACAGGATGTCTACCACCGGAGCAAAAAAAAGGTGTGGTACCTGTGGCGTTGGAATCATGGTTGTTTAAGGAAAATTCTGCCAGGGGAAGAAAGTCAGCCCAATTATTCTGATTCTCTCGAACAAAACACCTCAAAAACTGTTCCACATCCTGATTCTTCCTCTCTGTTTGCCCGTTAGACTCCGGGTGAAACCCGGAGGAAAACGACAGTGTAACTCCCAACCTGCTGCAAAAAGCCCGCCAGAATTTAGCCACAAATTGCGGACCCCTGTCCGAAACGATCTCCTCAGGAAGACCATGCAACCTTACAATTTCTTTAATAAATGACCCTGATAGTGTCTTGGCACATGGCAGCCTGGAAAACGGGATCAAATGGCACATTTTCGTGAAGCGGTCAACGACTACCCAAATGACCGTGAAACCCTTAGACACTGGAAGGCCCGTGATGAAATCCATAGACAGATGAGTCCAAGGTGCCTTAGGAGGTTCTAACGGATGTAGAAGACCGTGGGGACGGGTATGCGACGCCTTGGCTCTTGCACAGACCGAACAATTTTGAACAAACTGCAAGACATCCTTACTCCACCCTGGCCACCAAAAATTCCTAGACACCAATCTCATGGTCTCTGAAACCCCCGGGTGACCAGCAAGAACCGACTCGTGACACTCCCTCAGTAGACTTTGTCGGAGAGTAGTTGGGACAAACAGCTTGTTTCTAGGTATCTTGGAAGGCGCAGCGTGTTGCGCTTCGATCAAGGCTTTCTCCAATTTCGTGCCCAATACTGCTACCACCACTCCATCCCCAAGAATAGTGGCCGGCGCCTCTCGTTCCTCCTCAGTCGACATATACCGGGATAAAGCATCAGCCTTAACATTCTTTGAACCCGGCACATAAGTCACGGTAAAATGGAACCGCGCAAAAAATAGAGCCCATCTGGCCTGCCGTGCATTTAATCTCTTCGCCGACCCAAGATAAACCAAATTCTTGTGATCGGTAAATACCTGGACTGGCCTTCTGGCCCCCTCCAGGAAATGACGCCAATGTTCGAACGCTAGTTTTATTGCCAGTAGTTCTCTATCTCCGATGTCATAATTCCGTTCAGAGGCAGAGAATTTCTTAGAAAAGAAGGCACAGGGATGCGTACCCTCCTCGAACTCCTGAGAAAGTACTGCTCCCACCCCCACCGAGGAGGCATCCACCTCCACTCGGAAGGCCAACCTCTCATCCGGCTGTCTCAAAATGGGAGCGGAGGAGAATCGCTTCTTCAATTCTTCAAACGCGGCTAGCGCCTCTGGCGACCACTTAGCACAGTCAGCCCCCTTCTTAGTCAAGTCCGAGATGGGTTTCACAACCTCAGAAAATCCCTTAATAAACTGGCGATAATAGTTGGAGAATCCCAAGAACCGTTGGACCGCCTTTAGGTTCTCAGGTCGCGGCCACTCCAAGACTGCCCTGACCTTCTCAGGGTCCATCTCGAACCCCTTGTCCGATAGGATATAGCCAAGGAAACATAATTTATTGACCGCGAACACACATTTCTCCAGCTTAGCACTTAATTGGTTAACCCTCAGGAGATTTAAAACCTCTCTCACTCTCTCCCAATGAGTCTCCAAATCCGGGGTGTAAATGAGTATATCGTCCAGATAGACCACAACCCCCCTCCCTATGACGGCACTTAGTACATCATTAATAAAATTCTGAAAAAACGCGGGCGCATTGGTTAGACCGAAAGGCATCACCAGATTCTCAAAGTGTCCTAGGGGTGTGTTAAACGCTGTTTTCCACTCATCCCCCTTCTTGATTCTCAGCAAGTTATACGCCCCACGTAAATCTATTTTACTAAACCAGCGAGCTCCCGTAATCTGGCTGAAAAGATCCGAGATCAACGGGATGGGATAGGGATTCCGCACCGTGATTTTATTAATCTCCCTAAAATCCAAACAAGGGCGCAACCCTCCATCTTTCTTCTTAACAAAGAAAAACCCCACTGCTACTGGGGACTTAGATGGGCGAATATGCCCCACCTCTAGACTCCCCTCAATATACTCTTTGAGCGCCTCCCTCTCCGGAATAGTGAGATTGTACAACCTTGTCTTGGGTAGCACAGCATTTGGTAAAAATTTAATCGAGCAATCATAGGTGCGATGTGGTGGTAATGTCTTGGCTGCCCTTTCCTCAAAGACCTCCCTGAACTCACATATTTCTTGAGGCAAATTATCTATAGACAAAGACATCACGGATATGGGCAGACATCGACCATTACACCCCTGCCCCCAAGAAACTACTGTCTCGGTCTCCCAGTTGATAATAGGGTTATGCTGCTTCAGCCAGGGCCACCCCAAGACTACTTGTGCTGGTAATTTAGACAACAAGAACAAGTCAATCTCTTCCCTGTGGCCACCCACAATAAACTCCAGACCCTCCACCTGTTTGGAGATGACAGATTGCTGTAGAGGGGTCTTATCAATAGCCCACACCGGTATCTGAGACTTCAAGACCAAAGGACTCACCCTTAGTTGCTCGCAAAACTCTGAGTCAATAAGGTTGACTGCCGAACCACAATCAACCAAAATCCGGCACTTCTGCCCATTTACCCATCCATCAAGGGTCAACCCGGCAGTCTGAGTACAGGAAATATGCACACCTCCCTCCTTAGTAGGTTTTCTCCCCTTACTCTCAATAGACCTGGGGTTATTACCCTCCTTGGCGAACCATTCTCTGGAGGGGCATACCCTTGCTAAATGTCCCATTCCTCCACACACAAAACAGCGTACTGTGCGGGACCCTTCACTCTTGGGTCTAGCACTTCGCACAGTGGCCCCAATCTGCATGGGTTGGTCCCCCGGGTCCTCTCCAAAAACAGAGAATTGAGGAGGGCTAACCCCCCCAGGACTCTTGTCTCCACGCTCCCGGAGGCGCCGTCCAACTCTAATTGCCAGCTGCATGGCCTCATCTAGATCTCCAGGAACAGGGTGAGAAACTAGATGATCTTTAACCTGGTCCGAGAGCCCTGTCTCAAACTGACTAAGTAGAGCGGGGTCATTCCAATGTACTTCTGCTGCCCACCTACGAAACTCTGTGCAATATTTCTCTATAGCGTGATCCCCTTGCACCACACGTCGTAGGTTATACTCAGCCGTGCGTACCCTGTCTGGGTCGTCATACAGTAACCCCATTGTGGAGAAAAACGCCTCTACAGTTAGTAAGCAAGCTGAGTCGGCTGGTAACGAATGTGCCCAGATGAGGGGATCATCTCTCAATAAAGTAATAATAATCCCAACTCTCTGTACCTCAGAACCGGAGGAAAACGGCCGTAGCCGGAAATACAAAAGACAGTCCTTTTGAAATCGGAAAAAATCTGACCTCTTACCTCGGAAGGGTTCAGGTAAGCTGACTTTTGGCTCCAGAGGCCGACCCACAGGGGCGCTACTCACCTGCCTCTGTATGCCCTCCACCTGAGAGGCTGTGTGTTGAGCCAACTGCTGTACTTGAGATACGCCAGAAGCTTGGATGGCATCCATTCGTAGCTTGATCCCCTCCATCTCAGTGGAGATCTGCTGCACCGCCTGGTACAACTGTTTCAGGTCCGTCATAATGCAAACGAACCTTTTTTTTTTTTTTTTTTTCTTTTACCGGCTGAGTGTACTGTTATGTCAGTCCAGGTAGCTGCAACGGGGCTAAGGGATTGCAGTAGGGAATCTCGCCCTGCACTACTCCCACTAGCTAACCCGGTCCCTGCCTCACGGGTGTAGGTCGGCTGTTCTCAGGCTAAACCTGACCCCGACAGCTCCTCTCTCACTGACACCGTAGGCCTAGAGGGAAGTGGGAGAAGGAATGCCCTATAAGATCTCTAGGGACTGGAGACTAAAGGGGGTCACCCCTAACGAACAAGTGAAGCTGCTACTGACAGGGACTGACAAGGGTGTGCGCTGACTAACAACACAAGCAGCACACAGGAAACATGTAGGAAAGGAATTCCCCAAACCAATATGGGAAGGAACCGTACACTAGGAAACAAACACAGGGAAACTGAGTAGAAATCAAAGGATAAGGCAATTCACTCACACAGTCAATTATACACGGAGGGAGGATTGGTGAACACAGAAGGGAAAACACACAAACCAACTTGTTCACCCAAAACCTCCCAAAAACCAACCACGGAACTTCCTCTATCCAAGATAACCACCTACTCCTCCTGCTAAGGCCTAGCTCTGTAAAAGCGACACTCAGCACAGAACCATGGGAGGCATGGGTTTATATGCAGAGTAGAGACCACTCCTCCCAGGTGCAAATGGGAGGACAGACTAATGAACCAGGAAATCAAGCTGCCTACCAACAGTGCGTGCGAGCAAGTCAGAAGGTGTGCACCAATACCCACGACACAAAATACTCCTAACAGTGTCCTCTCCTATTATAACATACAGTGTCCCTTATATTATATAATGTCCTCTCTTATGATAATATACAGTGCCCCTTATATTATATAGTGTCCTCTCTTATTATAATATACAGTGCCCCCTATCATTATTTAATGTCCTCTCTTATTATAATATACAGTGCCCCTTATATTATATAGTGTCCTCTCTTATTATAATATACAGTGCCCCCTATCATTATAAAATGTACACTGTTATTATAATATACAGTGCCCCCTATCATTATATAATGTCCTCTGTTATTATAATATACAGTGCCCCTTATATTATATAGTGTCCTCTCTTATTATAATATACAGTGCCCCCTATCATTATATAGTTTCCTCTGTTATTTTAATATACAGTGCCCCTTATATTATATAGTGTCCTCTCTTATTATAATATACAGTGCCCCTTATAATATATAGTGTCCTCTCTTATTATAATATACAGTGCCCCCTATCATTATATAATGTCCTCTCTTATTATAATATACAGTGCCCCATATATTATATAGTGTCCTCTCTTATTATAATATACAGTGCCCCCTATCATGATATAGTGTCCATTGTTATTATAATATACAGTGCCTCTTATACTTTATTGTGTCCTCTCTTATTATAATATGCAGTGCCACCTATCATTGTATAGTGTCCTCTGTTATTATAATATACAGTGCCCCCTATCATTATATAATGCCCTCTGTTATTATAATATACAGTGTCCCCTATCATTAAATAGTTTCCTCTGTTATTATAATATACAGTGCCCCTTATATTATATAGTGTCCTCTCTTATTATAATATACAGTTCCCCCTATCCTTGTGTAGTGTCCTCTGTTACTATAATATACAGTGCCCCTTATATTATATAGTGTCCTCTCTTATTATAATATACAGTGCCCCTTATCATTATATAGTTTCCTCTGTTATTATAATATACAGTGTCCCTTATATTATATAGTGTCCTCTCTTATTATAATATACAGTTCCCCCTATCCTTGTGTAGTGTCCTCTGTTAGTATATTCTATAGTGCCCCTTATATTATATAGTGTCCTCTCTTATTATAATATACAGTGCCCCCTATCATTATATAGTTTCCTCTGTTATTATAATATACAGTGCCCCTTATATTATATAGAGTCCTCTCTTATTATAATATACAGTGCCCCCTATCATTGTGTAGTGTCCTCTGTTATTTTATTCTACAGTGCCCCTTATATAATATAGTGTTCTCTGTTATAATAATATACAGTTCCCCTTATATTATATAGTGTCCTCTCTTATTATAATATACAGTGCCTCCTATCATTATAATGTCCTCTGTTATTATAATATACAGTGCCCCTTATATTATATAGTGTCTTCTCTTATTATAATATACAGTGCCCCTTATATTATATAGTGTCCTATCTTATTATAAAATACAGTGCCCCCTATCATTATATAGTTTCCATTGTTATTATAATATACAGTGCCCCTTATATTTTATAGTGTCCTCTCTAATTATAATATACAGTGCCCCTATCATTATATAGTGTCCTCTATTATTATACTATACAGTGCTTCTTATATTATATAGTGTCCTCTATTATTATAATATACAGTGCCCCTTTTATTATATAGTGTCCTCTCTTATTATAATATACAGTGCCCCCTATCATTATATAGTGTCTATTGTTATTATAATATTCAGTGCCCCTTATATTATATAGTGTCCTCTCTTATTATAATATACAGTGCCCCTTATATTATATAGTGTCCTCTCTTATTATAATATACAGTGCCCCCTATCATTATATAGTGTCCTCTCTTATTATAATATACAGTGCCCCCTATCATTATATAATGTCTTCTGTTATTATAATATACAGTGCCCCTTATATTATATAGTGTCCTCTATTATTATAATATACAGTACCCCCTATATTATATAGTGTCCTCTCTTATTATAATATACAGTGCCCCCTATCATTATATAATGTCATCTGTAATTATAATATACAGTGCCCCTATCATTATATAATGTCCTCTGTTATTATAATACGAAGTGCCCCTTATATTATATAGTGTCCTCTCTTATTATAATATACAGTGCCCCCTATCATTATACAATGTACTCTGTTATTATAATATACAGTGCCCCTTATATTATATAGTGTCCTCTCTTATTATAATATACAGTGCCCCCTATCATTATACAATGTCCTCTGTTATTATAATATACAGTGCCCCTTATCATTATATAATGTCCTCTCTTATTATAATATACAGTGCCCCCTATCATTATACAATGTCCTCTGTTATTATAATATACAGTGCCCCTTATCATTATATAATGTCCTCTCTTATTATAATATACAGTGCCCCTTATATTATATAGTGTCCTCTCTTATTATAATATACAGTGCCCCCTATCATTATATAGTGTCCTCTCTTATTATAATATACAGTGCCCCCTATCAATATATAATGTCCTCTGTTATTATAATATACAGTGCCCCTTATATTATATAGTGTCCTCTATTATTATAATATACAGTACCCCCTATAGTAAATATAGTGTCCTCTCTTATTATAATATACAGTGCCCCCTATCATTATATAGTGTCCATTGTTATTAAAATATACAGTGCCCCTTATATTTTATTGTGTCCTCTCTTATTATAATATACAGTGCCACCTATCATTGTATAGTGTCCTCTGTTATTATATTCTACAGTGCCCCTTATATTATATAGTGTCCTCTCTTATTATAATATACAGTGCCCCTTATATTATATAGTGTCTTCTCTTATATAGGGGGCACTGTATATTATAATAAGAGAGGACACTATATAATATAAGGGGCACAGTATATTATGATAAGAGAAGACACTATATAATATAAGGGGCACTGTATATTATAATAACAGAGGACATTATATAATGATAGGAGGCACTGTATATTATAATAAGAGAGGACACTATATAATATAAGGGGAACTGTATATTATTATAACAGAGAACACTATATTATATAAGGGGCACTGTAGAATAAAATAACAGAGGACACTACACAATGATAGGGGGCACTGTATATTATAATAAGAGAGGACTCTATATAATATAAGGGGCACTGTATATTATAATAACAATGGAAACTATATAATGATAGGGGGCACTGTATTTTATAATAAGATAGGACACTATATAATATAAGGGGCACTGTATATTATAATAAGAGAAGACACTATATAATATAAGGGGCACTATAGAATATAGTAACAGAGGACACTACTCAAGGATAGGGGGAACTGTATATTATAATAAGAGAGGACACTATATAATATAAGGGGCACTGTATATTATAATAACAGAGGAAACTATATAATGATAGGGGGCACTGTATATTATAATAAGAAAGGACACTATATAATATAAGGGGCACTATAGAATATAGTAACAGAGGACACTACACAAGGATAGGGGGAACTGTATATTATAATAAGAGAGGACACTATATAATATAAGGGGCACTGTATATTATAATAACAATGGAAACTATATAATGATAGGGGGCACTGTATTTTATAATAAAATAGGACACTATATAATATAAGGGGCACTGTATATTATAATAAGAGAAGACACTATATAATATAAGGGGCACTGTATTTTATAATAACAGAGGACATTATATAATGATAGGAGGCACTGTATATTATAATAAGAGAGGACACTATATAATATAAGGGGAACTGTATATTATTATAACAGAGAACACTATATTATATAAGGGGCACTGTAGAATAAAATAACAGAGGACACTACACAATGATAGGGGGCACTGTATATTATAATAAGAGAGGACTCTATATAATATAAGGGGCACTGTATATTATAATAACAGAGGAAACTATATAATGATAGGGGGCACTGTATATTATAATAAGAGAGGACACTATATAATATAAGGGGCACTATAGAATATAGTAACAGAGGACACTACACAAGGATACGGGGAACTGTATATTATAATAAGAGAGGACACTATATAATATAAGGGGCACTGTATATTATAATAACAGAGGAAACTATATAATGATAGGGGGCACTGTATATTATAATAAGAGAGGACACTATATAATATAAGGGGCACTGTATATTATAATAACAGAGGAAACTATATAATGATAGGGGCACTGTATATTATAATAAGAGAGGACACTATATATTATAAGGGGCACTGTATATTATAATAAGAGAGGGCACTATATAATATAAGGGGCACTGTATATTATACTAACAGAGGAAACTATATAATGATAGGGGGCACTGTATATTATAATAACAGAGGAAACTATTTAATGATAGGGGACACTGTATATTATAATAACAGAGGGCATTATATAATGATAGGGGGCACTGTATATTATAATAACAGAGGACATTATGTAATGATAGGGGGCACTGTATATTATAATAACAGAGGACACTATATAATATAATGGGCACTGTATATTATAATAAGAGAGGACACTATATAATATAAGGGGCACTGTATATTATAATAACAGAGGACACTATACAATGATAGGTGGCACTGCATATTATAATAAGAGAGGACATAATAAAATATAAGAGGCACTGTATATTATAATAACAATGGACACTATATCATGATAGGGGGCACTGTATATTATAATAAGAGAGGACACTATATAATATATGGGGCACTGTATATTATAATAAGAGAGGACATTATATAATGATAGGGGGCACTGTATATTATAATAAGAGAGGACACTATATATTATAAGGGGCACTGTATATTATAATAAGAGAGGACACTATATAATATAAGGGGCACTGTATATTATAATAACAGAGGAAACTATATAATGATAGGGGGCACTGTATATTATAATAAGAGAGGACACTATATAATATAAGGGGCACTGTATATTATAATAACAGAGGACATTATATAATGATAGGGGGCACTGTATATTATAATAACAGTGTACATTTTATAATGATAGGGGGCAGTGTATATTATAATAAGAGAGGACACTATATAATATAAGGGGCACTGTATATTATAATAAGAGAGGACATTAAATAATGATAGGGGGCACTGTATATTATAATAAGAGAGGACACTATATAATATAAGGGGCACTGTATATTATCATAAGAGAGGACATTATATAATATAAGGGACACTGTATATTATAATAGGAGAGGACACTATATAATATAAGGGGCACTGTATGTTATAATAAGAGAGGACACTATATAATATAAGGGGCACTGTATATTATAATAACAGATTACACTATATAATGATAGGGGGCACTGCATATTATAATAACAGAGGACATTATATAATGATAGGGGGCACTGTATATTATAATAAGAGAGGACACTATATAATATAAGGGGCACTGTATATTATCATAAGAGAGGACATTATATAATGATAGGAGGCACTGTATATTATAAAAACAGAGGACATTATATAATGATAGGGGGGCACTGTATATTATAATAAGAGCAGACACTATACAATATAAGGGGCACTGTATATTATAATAAGAGCAGACACTATACAATATAAGGGGCACTGTATATTATAATAACAGAGGACATTATATAATGATAGGGGGCACTGTATATTATAATAAGAGCAGACACTATACAATATAAGGGGCACTGTATATTATAATAACAGAGGACATTATATAATGATAGGGGGCACTGTATATTATAAGAAGAGGGGGCACTATATAATATAAGGGGCACTGTATATTATAATAAGAGAGGACACTATATAATATAAGGGGCACTGTATATTATAATAAAAGAGGACACTATATAATATAAGGGGCACTGTATATTATAATAAGAGAGGATATTAAATAATGATAGGGGGCACTGTATATTATAATAAGAGAGGACACTATATAATATAAGGGGCACTGTATATTATCATAAGAGAGGACATTATATAATATAAGGGACACTGTATATTATAATAGGAGAGGACACTATATAATATAAGGGGCACTGTATGTTATAATAAGAGAGGACACTATATAATATAAGGGGCACTGTATATTATAATAACAGATTACACTATATAATGATAGGGGGCACTGCATATTATAATAACAGAGGACATTATATAATGATAGGGGGCACTGTATATTATAATAAGAGAGGACACTATATAATATAAGGGGCACTGTATATTATCATAAGAGAGGACATTATATAATGATAGGAGGCACTGTATATTATAAAAACAGAGGACATTATATAATGATAGGGGGGCACTGTATATTATAATAAGAGCAGACACTATACAATATAAGGGGCACTGTATATTATAATAAGAGCAGACACTATACAATATAAGGGTCACTGTATATTATAATAACAGAGGACATTATATAATGATAGGGGTCACTGTATATTATAATAAGAGCAGACACTATACAATATAAGGGGCACTGTATATTATAATAACAGAGGACATTATATAATGATAGGGGGCACTGTATATTATAAGAAGAGGGGGCACTATATAATATAAGGGGCACTGTATATTATAATAAGAGAGGACACTATATAATATAAGGGGCACTGTATATTATAATAAAAGAGGACACTATATAATGATAGGGGCCACTGTATATTATAATAAGAGAGGACACTATATAATATAAGGGGCACTGTACATTATAATAAGAGAGGACACTATATAAAATAAGGGGCACTGTATATTATAATAACAGAGGACATTATATAATAATAGGGGGCACGGTATATTATATTAAGAGAGGACACTATATAATATAAGGGACACTGTATATTATAATAAGAGAGTACATTATATAATGATAGGGGGCACTGTATATTATAATAACAGAGGACATTATATAATGATAGGGGGCACTGTATATTATAATAACAGAGGACATTATATAATGATAGGGGGCACTGTATATTATAATAACAGAGGAAATTATATAATGATAGGGGGCACTGTATATTATAATTACAGAGGACATTATTTAATGATACAGTGCCCCCTATTTAATAATATACAGTGCCCCCTATCATTATATAATGTCCTCTCTTATTATAATATACAGTGCCCCCTATCATTATATAATGTCCTCTCTTATTATAATATACAGTGCCCCTATCAATACATAATGTCCTCTGTTATTATAATATACAGTGCCCCCTATCATTACATAATGTCCTCTGTTATTATAATATACAGTGCCCCCTATCATTACATAATGTCCTCTGTAATTATAATATACAGTGCCCCCTATCATTACATAATGTCCTCTGTTATTATAATATACAGTGCCCCCTATCATTACTTAATGTCCTCTGTTATTATAATATACAGTGCCCCCTATCATTACATAATGTCCTCTGTTATTATAATATACAGTGCCCCTTATATTACATAATGTCCTCTTTTATTATAATATACAGTGCCCCTTATATTACATAATGTCCTCTGATATTATAATATACAGTGCCCCCTATCATTATATAATGTCCTCTGTTATTACAATATACAGTGCCCCTTATATTACATAATGTCCTCTGTTATTATAATATACAGTGCCCCCTATCATTACATAATGTCCTCTGTTATTATAATATACAGTGCCCCTTATATTACATAATTTCCTCTGTTATTATAATATACAGTGCCCCCTATCATTATATAATGTCCTCTGTTATTATAATATACAGTGCCCCTTATATTACATAATGTCCTCTGTTATTATAATATACAGTGCCCCCTATCATTACATAATGTCCTCTGTTATTATAATATACAGTGCCCCTTATATTACATAATGTCCTCTGTTATTATAATATACAGTGCCCCCTATCATTATATAATGTCCTCTCTTATTATAATATACAGTGCTCCCTATCATTACATAATATCCTCTGTTATTATAATATACAGTGCCCATTATATTACTTAATGTCCTCTGTTATTATAATATACAGTGCTCCCTATCATTACATAATGTCCTCTGTTATTATAATATACAGTGCCCCCTATCATTACATAATGTCCTCTGTTATTATAATATACAGTGTCCCTTATATTACATAATATCCTCTGTTATTATAATATACAGTGCCCCTTATATTACATAATGTCATCTGTTATTATAATATACAGTGCCCCCTATCATTACATAATGTCCTCTGTTATTATAATATACAGTGCCCCTTATATTAAATAATGTCCTCTGTTATTATAATATACAGTTCCCCCTATCATTATATAATGTCCTCTCTTATTATAATATACATTGCTCCCTATCATTGCATAATGTCCTCTTTTATTATAATATACAGTGCCCCCTATCATTACATAATATCCTCTGTTATTATAATATACAGTGCCCCCTATCATTACATAATGTCCTCTGATATAATAATATACAGTGCCCCCTATCATTATATAATGTCCTCTGTTATTATAATATACAGAGCCCTTTATATTACATAATGTCCTCTGTTATTATAATATACAGTGCCCCTTATAGTACATAATGTCCTCTGTTATTATAATATACAGTGCCCCCTATCATTACATAATGTCCTCTGTTATTATAATATACAGTGCCCCTTATATTACATAATGTCCTCTGTTATTATAATATACAGTGCCCCTTATATTACATAATGTCCTCTGTTATTATAATATACAGTGCCCCTTATATTACATAATGTCCTCTGATATTATAATTTACAGTGCCCCCTATCATTATATATTGTCCTCTGTTATTATAAAATACAGTGCCCTTTATATTACATAATGTCCTCTGTTATTATAATATACAGTGCCCCTTATATTACATAATGTCTTCTGTTATTATAATATACAGTGCCCCTTATATTACATAATGTCCTCTGTTATTATAATATACAGTGTCCCTTATATTACATAATGTCCTCTGTTTTTATAATATACCGTGCCCCTTATATAACATAATGTCCTCTGTTATTATAATATACAGTGCCACTTATATTACATAATGTCCTCTTTTATTATAATATACAGTGCCCCCTATCATTACATAATGTCCTCTGTTATTATAATATACAGTGCCCCTTATATTACATAATGTCCTCTGTTATTATAATATACAGTGCCCCCTATCATTACATGATGTCCTCTGATATTATAATATACAGTGCCCCCTATCATTATATAATGTCCTCTGTTATTATAAAATACAGTCCCCTTTATATTACATAATGTCCTCTGTTATTATAATATACAGTGCCCCTTATATTACATAATGTCTTCTGTTATTATAATATACAGTGCCCCGTATATTACATAATGTCCTCTGTTATTATAATACACAGTGCCCCTTATATTACATAATGTCCTCTGTTATTATAATATACAGTGCCCCTTATATAACATAATGTCCTCTGTTATTATAATATACGGTGCCCCCTATAATTATATAATGTCATCTCTTATTATAATATACAGTGCCCCCTATCATTACATAATGTCCTCTGTTATTATAATATACAGTGCCACCTATCATTACATAATATCATCTGTTATTATAATATACAGTGCCCCCTATCATTACATAATGTCCTCTGTTATTATAATATACAGTGCCCCTTATATTACATAATGTCCTCTGTTATTATAATATACAGTGCCCCCTATCATTACATAATGTCCTCTGTTATTATAATATACAGTGCCCCTTATAATACATAATTTCCTCTTTTATTATAATATACAGTGCCCCCTATCATTATATAATGTCCTCTCTTATTATAATATACAGTGCCCCCTATCATTATATAATGTCCTCTCTTATTATAATATACAGTGCCCCTATCAATACATAATGCCCTCTTTTATTATAATATACAGTGCCCCCTATCATTACATAATGTCCTCTGTTATTATAATATACAGTGCCCCTTATATTACATAATGTCCTCTGATATTATAATATACAGTGCCCCTTATATTACATAATGTCCTCTGTTATTATAATATACAGTGCCCCTTATACTACATAATGTCCTCTGATATTATAATATACAGTGCCCCCTATCATTATATAATGTCCTCTCTTATTATAATATACAGTGCCCCCTATCATTACATAATGTCCTCTGTTATTATAATATACAGAGCCCCCTATCATTACATAATATCCTCTGTTATTATAATATACAGTGCCCCCTATCATTACATAATGTCCTCTGTTATTATAATATACAGTGCCCCTTATATTACATAATGTCCTCTGTTATTATAATATACAGTGCCCCTTATCATTACATAATGTCCTCTGTTATTATAATATACAGTGCCCCTTATAATACATAATTTCCTCTGTTATTATAATATACAGTGCCCCCTATCATTATATAATGTCCTCTCTTATTATAATATACAGTGCCCCTATCAATACATAATGTCCTCTGTTATTATAATATACAGTGCCCCCTTTCATTACATAATGTACCTCTGTTATTATAATATACAGTGCCCCCTTTCATTACATAATGTCCTCTGTTATTATAATATACGGTGCCACTTATATTACATAATGTCCTCTGTTATTATAATATACAGTGCCCCCTATCATTACATAATGTCCTCTGTTATTATAATATACAGTGCCCCCTATCATTACATAATGTCCTCTGTAATTATAATATACAGTGCCCCCTATCATTACATAATGTCCTCTGTTATTATAATATACAGTGCCCCCTATCATTACATAATGTCCTCTGTTATTATAATATACAGTGCCCCCTATCATTACATAATGTCCTCTGTTATTATAATATACAGTGCCCCCTATCATTACATAATGTCCTCTGTTATTATAATATACAGTGCCCCTTATATTACATAATGTCCTCTGTTATTATAATATACAGTGCCCCCTATCATTACATAATGTCCTCTGTTATTATAATATACAGTGCCCCTTATAATACATAATTTCCTCTGTTATTATAATATACAGTGCCCCCTATCATTATATAATGTCCTGTCTTATTATAATATACAGTGCTCCTATCAATACATAATGTCCTCTGTTATTATAATATACAGTGCCCCCTATCATTACATAATGTCCTCTGTTATTATAATATACAGTGCCCCTTATATTGCATAATGTCCTCTGTTATTATAATATACAGTGCCCCCTATAATTATATAATGTCCTCTCTTATTATAATATACAGTGCCCCCTATCATTACATAATGTCCTCTCTTATTTTAATATACAGTGCCCCTTATATTACATAATGTCCTCTGTTATTATAATATACAGTGCCCCTTATACTACATAATGTCCTCTGATATTATAATATACAGTTCCCCCTATCATTATATAATGTCCTCTCTTATTATAATATACAGTGCCCCCTATCATTACATAATGTCCTCTGTTATTATAATATACAGTGCCACCTATCATTACATAATATCCTCTGTTATCATAATATACAGTGCCCCCTATCATTACATAATGTCCTCTGTTATTATAATATACAGTGCCCCTTATATTACATAATGTCCTCTGTTATTATAATATACAGTGCCCCCTATCATTACATAATGTCCTCTGTTATTATAATATACAGTGCCCCTTATAATACATAATTTCCTCTGTTATTATAATATACAGTGCCCCCTATCATTACATAATGTCCTCTGTTATTATAATATACAGTGCCCCTTATATTACATAATGTCCTCTGTTATTATAATATACAGTGCCCCTTATCATTACATAATGTCCTCTGTTATTATAATATACAGTGCCCCTTATAATACATAATTTCCTCTGTTATTATAATATACAGTGCCCCCTATCATTATATAATGTCCTCTCTTATTATAATATACAGTGCCCCTATCAATACATAATGTCCTCTGTTATTATAATATACAGTGCCCCCTTTCATTACATAATGTACCTCTGTTATTATAATATACAGTGCCCCCTTTCATTACATAATGTCCTCTGTTATTATAATATACGGTGCCACTTATATTACATAATGTCCTCTGTTATTATAATATACAGTGCCCCCTATCATTACATAATGTCCTCTGTTATTATAATATACAGTGCCCCCTATCATTACATAATGTCCTCTGTAATTATAATATACAGTGCCCCCTATCATTACATAATGTCCTCTGTTATTATAATATACAGTGCCCCCTATCATTACATAATGTCCTCTGTTATTATAATATACAGTGCCCCCTATCATTACATAATGTCCTCTGTTATTATAATATACAGTGCCCCCTATCATTACATAATGTCCTCTGTTATTATAATATACAGTGCCCCCTATCATTACATAATGTCCTCTGTTATTATAATATACAGTGCCCCCTATCATTACATAATGTCCTCTGTTATTATAATATACAGTGCCCCTTATATTACATAATGTCCTCTGTTATTATAATATACAGTGCCCCCTATCATTACATAATGTCCTCTGTTATTATAATATACAGTGCCCCTTATAATACATAATTTCCTCTGTTATTATAATATACAGTGCCCCCTATCATTATATAATGTCCTGTCTTATTATAATATACAGTGCTCCTATCAATACATAATGTCCTCTGTTATTATAATATACAGTGCCCCCTATCATTACATAATGTCCTCTCTTATTATAATATACAGTGCCCCTTATATTGCATAATGTCCTCTGTTATTATAATATACAGTGCCCCCTATAATTATATAATGTCCTCTCTTATTATAATATACAGTGCCCCCTATCATTACATAATGTCCTCTCTTATTTTAATATACAGTGCCCCTTATATTACATAATGTCCTCTGTTATTATAATATACAGTGCCCCTTATACTACATAATGTCCTCTGATATTATAATATACAGTTCCCCCTATCATTATATAATGTCCTCTCTTATTATAATATACAGTGCCCCCTATCATTACATAATGTCCTCTGTTATTATAATATACAGTGCCACCTATCATTACATAATATCCTCTGTTATCATAATATACAGTGCCCCCTATCATTACATAATGTCCTCTGTTATTATAATATACAGTGCCCCTTATATTACATAATGTCCTCTGTTATTATAATATACAGTGCCCCCTATCATTACATAATGTCCTCTGTTATTATAATATACAGTGCCCCTTATAATACATAATTTCCTCTGTTATTATAATATACAGTGCCCCCTATCATTATATAATGTCCTCTCTTATTATAATATACAGTGCCCCTATCAATACATAATGTCCTCTGTTATTATAATATACAGTGCCCCCTATCATTACATAATGTCCTCTGATATTATAATATACAGTGCCCCTTATATTACATAATGTCCTCTGTTATTATAATATACAGTGCCCCTTATACTACATAATGTCCTCTGATATTATAATATACAGTGCCCCCTATCATTATATAATGTCCTCTCTTATTATAATATACAGTGCCCCCTATCATTACATAATGTCCTCTGTTATTATAATATACAGTGCCCCCTATCATTACATAATATCCTCTGTTATTATAATATACAGTGCCCCTTATAATACATAATTTCCTCTGTTATTATAATATACAGTGCCCCCTATCATTATATAATGTCCTCTCTTATTATAATATACAGTGCCCCTATCAATACATAATGTCCTCTGTTATTATAATGTACAGTGCCCCCTTTCATTACATAATGTACCTCTGTTATTATAATATACAGTGCCCCTTATATTACATAATGTCCTTTGATATTATAATATACAGTGACCCCTATCATTATATAATGTCCTCTGTTATTATAATATACAGTGCCCTTTATATTACATAATGTCCTCTGTTATAATAATATACAGTGCCCCCTATCATTACATAATGTCCTCTGTTAATATAATATACAGTGCCCCTTATATTACATAATGTCCTCTGTTATTATAATATACAGTGCCCCCTATCATTATATAATGTCCTCTCTTATTATAATATACAGTGTCCCCTATCATTACATAATATCCTCTGTTATTATAATATACAGTGCCCCTTATATTACATAATGTCCTCTGTTATTATAATATACAGTGCCCCCTATCATTACATAATGTCCTCTGTTATTATAATATACAGTGCCCCTTATATTACATAATGTCCTCTGTTATTATAATATACAGTGCCCCCTATCATTACATAATGTCCTCTGTTATTATAATATACAGTGCCCCTTATATTACATAATGTCCTCTGTTATTATAATATACTGTGCCCCCTATCATTACATAATGTCCTCTGTTATTATAATATACAGTGCCCCCTATCATTACATAATGTCCTCTGTTATTATAATATACAGTGCCCCCTATCATTACATAATGTCCTCTGTTAATATAATATACAGTGCCCCTTATATTACATAATGTCCTCTGTTATTATAATATACAGTGCTCCCTATCATTATATAATGTCCTCTGTTATTATAATATACAGTATCCCCTATCATTACATAATATCCTCTGTTATTATAATATACAGTGCCCCTTTTATTACATAATGTCCTCTGTTATTATAATATACAGTGCCTCCTATCATTACATAATGTCCTCTGTTATCATAATATACAGTGCCCCTTATATTACATAATGTCCTCTATTATTATAATATACAGTGCCCCCTATCATTATATAATGTCCTCTCTTATTATAATATACAGTGCCCCCTATCATTATATAATGTACTCTCTTATTATAATACACAGTGCCCCCTATCATTACATAATGTCCTCTGTTATTATAATATACAGTGCCCCTTATATTACATAATGTCCTCTGTTATTATAATATACAGTGCCCCTTATATTACATAATGTCCTCTGTTATTATAATATACAGTGCCCCCTATCATTATATAATGTCCTCTCTTATTATAATATACAGTGCCCCCTATCATTACATAATGTCCTCTGTTATTATATTATACAGTGCCCCTTATATTACATAATGTCCTCTGTTATTATAATATACAGTGCCCCCTATCATTATATAATGTCCTCTCTTATTATAATATACAGTGTCCCCAATTAATACATAATGTCCTCTGTTATTATAATATACAGTGCCCCCTATCATTACATAATGTCCTCTGTTATTATAGTATACAGTGCCCCTTATATTACATAATGTCCTCTGTTATTATAATATACAGTGCCCCCTATAATTATATAATGTCCTCTCTTATTATAATATACAGTGCCCCCTATCATTACATAATGTCCTCTCATATTATAATATACAGTGCCCCTTATATTACATAATGTCCTCTGTTATTATAATATACAGTGCCCCTTATATTACATAATGTCCTCTGATGTTATAATATACAGTGCCCCCTATCATTATATAATGTCCTCTGTTATTATAATATACAGTGCCCCTTATATTACATAATGTCCTCTGTTATTATAATATACAGTGCCCCCTATCATTACATAATGTCCTCTGTTATTATAATATACAGTGCCCCTTATATTACATAATGTCCTCTGTTATTATAATATACAGTGCCCCTTATATAACATAATGTCCTCTGTTATTATAATATACAGTGCCACTTATATTACATAATGTCCTCTGTTATTATAATATACAGTGCCCCCTATCATTACATAATGTCCTCTGTTATTATAATATACAGTGCACCCTATCATTACATAATGTCCTCTGTTATTATAATATACAGTGCCCCCTATCATTACATAATGTCCTCTGTTATTATAATATACAGTGCCCCCTATCATTACATAATGTCCTCTGTTATTATAATATACAGTGCCCCCTATCATTACATAATGTCCTCTGTTAATATAATATACAGTGCCCCTTATATTACATAATGTCCTCTGTTATTATAATATACAGTGCTCCCTATCATTATATAATGTCCTCTGTTATTATAATATACAGTATCCCCTATCATTACATAATATCCTCTGTTATTATAATATACAGTGCCCCTTTTATTACATAATGTCCTCTGTTATTATAATATACAGTGCCTCCTATCATTACATAATGTCCTCTGTTATCATAATATACAGTGCCCCTTATATTACATAATGTCCTCTATTATTATAATATACAGTGCCCCCTATCATTATATAATGTCCTCTCTTATTATAATATACAGTGCCCCCTATCATTATATAATGTACTCTCTTATTATAATACACAGTGCCCCCTATCATTACATAATGTCCTCTGTTATTATAATATACAGTGCCCCTTATATTACATAATGTCCTCTGTTATTATAATATACAGTGCCCCTTATATTACATAATGTCCTCTGTTATTATAATATACAGTGCCCCCTATCATTATATAATGTCCTCTCTTATTATAATATACAGTGCCCCCTATCATTACATAATGTCCTCTGTTATTATATTATACAGTGCCCCTTATATTACATAATGTCCTCTGTTATTATAATATACAGTGCCCCCTATCATTATATAATGTCCTCTCTTATTATAATATACAGTGTCCCCAATTAATACATAATGTCCTCTGTTATTATAATATACAGTGCCCCCTATCATTACATAATGTCCTCTGTTATTATAGTATACAGTGCCCCTTATATTACATAATGTCCTCTGTTATTATAATATACAGTGCCCCCTATAATTATATAATGTCCTCTCTTATTATAATATACAGTGCCCCCTATCATTACATAATGTCCTCTCATATTATAATATACAGTGCCCCTTATATTACATAATGTCCTCTGTTATTATAATATACAGTGCCCCTTATATTACATAATGTCCTCTGATGTTATAATATACAGTGCCCCCTATCATTATATAATGTCCTCTGTTATTATAATATACAGTGCCCCTTATATTACATAATGTCCTCTGTTATTATAATATACAGTGCCCCCTATCATTACATAATGTCCTCTGTTATTATAATATACAGTGCCCCTTATATTACATAATGTCCTCTGTTATTATAATATACAGTGCCCCTTATATAACATAATGTCCTCTGTTATTATAATATACAGTGCCACTTATATTACATAATGTCCTCTGTTATTATAATATACAGTGCCCCCTATCATTACATAATGTCCTCTGTTATTATAATATACAGTGCACCCTATCATTACATAATGTCCTCTGTTATTATAATATACAGTGCCCCCTATCATTACATAATGTCCTCTGTTATTATAATATACAGTGCCCCCTATCATTACATAATGTCCTCTGTTATTATAATATACAGTGCCCCTTATATTACATAATGTCCTCTGTTATTATAATATACAGTGCCCCCTATCATTACATAATGTCCTCTGTTATTATAATATACAGTGCCCCCTATCATTACATAATGTCCTATGTTATTATAATATACAGTGCCCCTTATATTACATAATGTACTATGTTATTATAATATACAGTGCCCCTTATATTACATAATGTCCTCTGTTATTATAATATACAGTGCCCCCTATCATTATATAATGTCCTCTCTTATTATAATATACAGTGTCCCCTATCATTACATTATGTCCTCTGTTATTATAATATACAGTGCCCCCTATCATTACATAATGTCCTCTGTTATTATAATATACAGTGCCCCTTATATTACATAATGTCCTCTATTATTATAATATACAGTGCCCCCTATCATTATATAATGTCCTCTCTTATTATAATATACAGTGCCCCCAATCATTACATAATGTCCTCTGTTATTATAATATACAGTGCCCCCTATCATTACATACTGTCCTCTGTTATTATAATATACAGTGCCTCCTATCATTACATAATGTCCTCTGTTATTATAATATACAGTGCCCCTTATATTACATAATGTCCTCTATTATTATAATATACAGTGCCCCCTATCATTATATAATGTCCTCTCTTATTATAATATACAGTGCCCCCTATCATTATATAATGTCCTCTCTTATTATAATATACAGTGTCCCCAATTAATACATAATGTCCTCTGTTATTATAATATACAGTGCCCCCTATCATTACATAATGTCCTCTGTTATTATAATATACAGTGCCCCTTATATTACATAATGTCCTCTGTTATTTAATATACAGTGCCCCCTATAATTATATAATGTCCTCTCTTATTATAATATACAGTGCCCCCTATCATTACATAATGTCCTCTCATATTATAATATACAGTGCCCCTTATATTACATAATGTCCTCTGTTATTATAATATACAGTGCCCCTTATATTACATAATGTCCTCTGATATTATAATATACAGTGCCCCCTATCATTATATAATGTCCTCTGTTATTATAATATACAGTGCCCCTTATATTACATAATGTCTTCTGTTATTATAATATACAGTGCCCCCTATCATTACATAATGTCCTCTGTTATTATAATATACAGTGCCCCTTATATTACATAATGTCCTCTGTTATTATAATATACAGTGCCCCTTATATAACATAATGTCCTCTGTTATTATAATATACAGTGCCCCTTATATAACATAATGTCCTCTGTTATTATAATATACAGTGCCACTTATATTACATAATGTCCTCTGTTATTATAATATACAGTGCCCCCTATCATTACATAATGTCCTCTGTTATTATAATATACAGTGCCCCTTATATTACATAATGTCCTCTGTTATTATAATATACAGTGCCCCCTATCATTACATAATGTCCTCTGTTATTATAATATACAGTGCCCCTTATATTACATAATGTCCTCTGTTATTATAATATACAGTGCCCCTTATAATACATAATTTCCTCTGTTATTATAATATACAGTGCCCCCTATCATTATATAATGTCCTCTCTTATTATAATATACAGTGCCCCTATCAATACATAATGTCCTCTGTTATTATAATATACAGTGCCCCCTATCATTACATAATGTCCTCTGTTATTATAATATACAGTGCCCCTTATATTACATAATGTCCTATGTTATTATAATATACAGTGCCCCTTATATTACATAATGTCCTCTGTTATTATAATATACAGTGCCCCCTATCATTATATAATGTCCTCTGTTATTATAATATACAGTGCCCCTTATATTACATAATGTCTTCTGTTATTATAATATACAGTGCCCCTTATATTACATAATGTCTTCTGTTATTATAATATACAGTGCCCCGTATATTACATAATGTCCTCTGTTATTATAATACACAGTGCCCCTTATATTACATAATGTCCTCTGTTATTATAATATACAGTGCCCCCTATCATTATATAATGTCCTCTGTTATTATAATATACAGTGCCCTTTATATTACATAATGTCCTCTGTTATTATAATATACAGTGCCCCTTATATTACATAATGTCTTCTGTTATTATAATATACAGTGCCCCGTATATTACATAATGTCCTCTGTTATTATAATACACAGTGCCCCTTATATTACATAATGTCCTCTGTTATTATAATATACAGTGCCCCTTATATAACATAATGTCCTCTGTTATTATAATATACAGTGCCCCTTATATTACATAATGTCTTCTGTTATTATAATATACAGTGCCCCTTATATTACATAATGTCCTCTGTTATTATAATATACAGTGCCCCCTATCATTACATAATGTCCTCTGTAATTATAATATACAGTGCCCCCTATCATTACATAATGTCCTCTGTTATTATAATATACAGTGCCCCCTATCATTACATAATGTCCTCTGTTATTATAATATACAGTGCCCCCTATCATTACATAATGTCCTCTGTTATTATAATATACAGTGCCCCCTATCATTACATAATGTCCTCTGTTATTATAATATACAGTGCCCCTTATATTACATAATGTCCTCTGTTATTATAATATACAGTGCCCCCTATCATTACATAATGTCCTCTGTTATTATAATATACAGTGCCCCCTATCATTACATAATGTCCTCTGTTATTATAATATACAGTGCCCCTTATATTGCATAATGTCCTCTGTTATTATAATATACAGTGCCCCCTATAATTATATAATGTCCTCTCTTATTATAATATACAGTGCCCCCTATCATTACATAATGTCCTCTCTTATTTTAATATACAGTGCCCCTTATATTACATAATGTCCTCTGTTATTATAATATACAGTGCCCCTTATACTACATAATGTCCTCTGATATTATAATATACAGTTCCCCCTATCATTATATAATGTCCTCTCTTATTATAATATACAGTGCCCCCTATCATTACATAATGTCCTCTGTTATTATAATATACAGTGCCACCTATCATTACATAATATCCTCTGTTATCATAATATACAGTGCCCCCTATCATTACATAATGTCCTCTGTTATTATAATATACAGTGCCCCTTATATTACATAATGTCCTCTGTTATTATAATATACAGTGCCCCCTATCATTACATAATGTCCTCTGTTATTATAATATACAGTGCCCCTTATAATACATAATTTCCTCTGTTATTATAATATACAGTGCCCCCTATCATTACATAATGTCCTCTGTTATTATAATATACAGTGCCCCTTATATTACATAATGTCCTCTGTTATTATAATATACAGTGCCCCTTATCATTACATAATGTCCTCTGTTATTATAATATACAGTGCCCCTTATAATACATAATTTCCTCTGTTATTATAATATACAGTGCCCCCTATCATTATATAATGTCCTCTCTTATTATAATATACAGTGCCCCTATCAATACATAATGTCCTCTGTTATTATAATATACAGTGCCCCCTTTCATTACATAATGTACCTCTGTTATTATAATATACAGTGCCCCCTTTCATTACATAATGTCCTCTGTTATTATAATATACGGTGCCACTTATATTACATAATGTCCTCTGTTATTATAATATACAGTGCCCCCTATCATTACATAATGTCCTCTGTTATTATAATATACAGTGCCCCCTATCATTACATAATGTCCTCTGTAATTATAATATACAGTGCCCCCTATCATTACATAATGTCCTCTGTTATTATAATATACAGTGCCCCCTATCATTACATAATGTCCTCTGTTATTATAATATACAGTGCCCCCTATCATTACATAATGTCCTCTGTTATTATAATATACAGTGCCCCCTATCATTACATAATGTCCTCTGTTATTATAATATACAGTGCCCCCTATCATTACATAATGTCCTCTGTTATTATAATATACAGTGCCCCCTATCATTACATAATGTCCTCTGTTATTATAATATACAGTGCCCCTTATATTACATAATGTCCTCTGTTATTATAATATACAGTGCCCCCTATCATTACATAATGTCCTCTGTTATTATAATATACAGTGCCCCTTATAATACATAATTTCCTCTGTTATTATAATATACAGTGCCCCCTATCATTATATAATGTCCTGTCTTATTATAATATACAGTGCTCCTATCAATACATAATGTCCTCTGTTATTATAATATACAGTGCCCCCTATCATTACATAATGTCCTCTCTTATTATAATATACAGTGCCCCTTATATTGCATAATGTCCTCTGTTATTATAATATACAGTGCCCCCTATAATTATATAATGTCCTCTCTTATTATAATATACAGTGCCCCCTATCATTACATAATGTCCTCTCTTATTTTAATATACAGTGCCCCTTATATTACATAATGTCCTCTGTTATTATAATATACAGTGCCCCTTATACTACATAATGTCCTCTGATATTATAATATACAGTTCCCCCTATCATTATATAATGTCCTCTCTTATTATAATATACAGTGCCCCCTATCATTACATAATGTCCTCTGTTATTATAATATACAGTGCCACCTATCATTACATAATATCCTCTGTTATCATAATATACAGTGCCCCCTATCATTACATAATGTCCTCTGTTATTATAATATACAGTGCCCCTTATATTACATAATGTCCTCTGTTATTATAATATACAGTGCCCCCTATTATTACATAATGTCCTCTGTTATTATAATATACAGTGCCCCTTATAATACATAATTTCCTCTGTTATTATAATATACAGTGCCCCCTATCATTATATAATGTCCTCTCTTATTATAATATACAGTGCCCCTATCAATACATAATGTCCTCTGTTATTATAATATACAGTGCCCCCTATCATTACATAATGTCCTCTGTTATTATAATATACTGTGCCCCTTATATTACATAATGTCCTCTGATATTATAATATACAGTGCCCCTTATATTACATAATGTCCTCTGTTATTATAATATACAGTGCCCCTTATACTACATAATGTCCTCTGATATTATAATATACAGTGCCCCCTATCATTATATAATGTCCTCTCTTATTATAATATACAGTGCCCCCTATCATTACATAATGTCCTCTGTTATTATAATATACAGTGCCCCCTATCATTACATAATATCCTCTGTTATTATAATATACAGTGCCCCTTATAATACATAATTTCCTCTGTTATTATAATATACAGTGCCCCCTATCATTATATAATGTCCTCTCTTATTATAATATACAGTGCCCCTATCAATACATAATGTCCTCTGTTATTATAATGTACAGTGCCCCCTTTCATTACATAATGTACCTCTGTTATTATAATATACAGTGCCCCTTATATTACATAATGTCCTTTGATATTATAATATACAGTGACCCCTATCATTATATAATGTCCTCTGTTATTATAATATACAGTGCCCTTTATATTACATAATGTCCTCTGTTATTATAATATACAGTGCCCCCTATCATTACATAATGTCCTCTGTTAATATAATATACAGTGCCCCTTATATTACATAATGTCCTCTGTTATTATAATATACAGTGCCCCCTATCATTATATAATGTCCTCTCTTATTATAATATACAGTGTCCCCTATCATTACATAATATCCTCTGTTATTATAATATACAGTGCCCCTTATATTACATAATGTCCTCTGTTATTATAATATACAGTGCCCCCTATCATTACATAATGTCCTCTGTTATTATAATATACAGTGCCCCTTATATTACATAATGTCCTCTGTTATTATAATATACAGTGCCCCCTATCATTACATAATGTCCTCTGTTATTATAATATACAGTGCCCCTTATATTACATAATGTCCTCTGTTATTATAATATACTGTGCCCCCTATCATTACATAATGTCCTCTGTTATTATAATATACAGTGCCCCCTATCATTACATAATGTCCTCTGTTATTATAATATACAGTGCCCCCTATCATTACATAATGTCCTCTGTTAATATAATATACAGTGCCCCTTATATTACATAATGTCCTCTGTTATTATAATATACAGTGCTCCCTATCATTATATAATGTCCTCTGTTATTATAATATACAGTATCCCCTATCATTACATAATATCCTCTGTTATTATAATATACAGTGCCCCTTTTATTACATAATGTCCTCTGTTATTATAATATACAGTGCCTCCTATCATTACATAATGTCCTCTGTTATCATAATATACAGTGCCCCTTATATTACATAATGTCCTCTATTATTATAATATACAGTGCCCCCTATCATTATATAATGTCCTCTCTTATTATAATATACAGTGCCCCCTATCATTATATAATGTACTCTCTTATTATAATACACAGTGCCCCCTATCATTACATAATGTCCTCTGTTATTATAATATACAGTGCCCCTTATATTACATAATGTCCTCTGTTATTATAATATACAGTGCCCCTTATATTACATAATGTCCTCTGTTATTATAATATACAGTGCCCCCTATCATTATATAATGTCCTCTCTTATTATAATATACAGTGCCCCCTATCATTACATAATGTCCTCTGTTATTATAATATACAGTGCCCCTTATATTACATAATGTCCTCTGTTATTATAATATACAGTGCCCCCTATCATTATATAATGTCCTCTCTTATTATAATATACAGTGTCCCCAATTAATACATAATGTCCTCTGTTATTATAATATACAGTGCCCCCTATCATTACATAATGTCCTCTGTTATTATAGTATACAGTGCCCCTTATATTACATAATGTCCTCTGTTATTATAATATACAGTGCCCCCTATAATTATATAATGTCCTCTCTTATTATAATATACATTGCCCCCTATCATTACATAATGTCCTCTCATATTATAATATACAGTGCCCCTTATATTACATAATGTCCTCTGTTATTATAATATACAGTGCCCCTTATATTACATAATGTCCTCTGATGTTATAATATACAGTGCCCCCTATCATTATATAATGTCCTCTGTTATTATAATATACAGTGCCCCTTATATTACATAATGTCCTCTGTTATTATAATATACAGTGCCCCCTATCATTACATAATGTCCTCTGTTATTATAATATACAGTGCCCCTTATATTACATAATGTCCTCTGTTATTATAATATACAGTGCCCCTTATATAACATAATGTCCTCTGTTATTATAATATACAGTGCCACTTATATTACATAATGTCCTCTGTTATTATAATATACAGTGCCCCCTATCATTACATAATGTCCTCTGTTATTATAATATACAGTGCACCCTATCATTACATAATGTCCTCTGTTATTATAATATACAGTGCCCCCTATCATTACATAATGTCCTCTGTTATTATAATATACAGTGCCCCCTATCATTACATAATGTCCTCTGCTATTATAATATACAGTGCCCCTTATATTACATAATGTCCTCTGTTATTATAATATACAGTGCCCCCTATCATTACATAATGTCCTCTGTTATTATAATATACAGTGCCCCCTATCATTACATAATGTCCTATGTTATTATAATATACAGTGCCCCTTATATTACATAATGTACTATGTTATTATAATATACAGTGCCCCTTATATTACATAATGTCCTCTGTTATTATAATATACAGTGCCCCCTATCATTATATAATGTCCTCTCTTATTATAATATACAGTGTCCCCTATCATTACATTATGTCCTCTGTTATTATAATATACAGTGCCCCCTATCATTACATAATGTCCTCTGTTATTATAATATACAGTGCCCCTTATATTACATAATGTCCTCTATTATTATAATATACAGTGCCCCCTATCATTATATAATGTCCTCTCTTATTATAATATACAGTGCCCCCAATCATTACATAATGTCCTCTGTTATTATAATATACAGTGCCCCCTATCATTACATACTGTCCTCTGTTATTATAATATACAGTGCCTCCTATCATTACATAATGTCCTCTGTTATTATAATATACAGTGCCCCTTATATTACATAATGTCCTCTATTATTATAATATACAGTGCCCCCTATCATTATATAATGTCCTCTCTTATTATAATATACAGTGCCCCCTATCATTATATAATGTCCTCTCTTATTATAATATACAGTGTCCCCAATTAATACATAATGTCCTCTGTTATTATAATATACAGTGCCCCCTATCATTACATAATGTCCTCTGTTATTATAATATACAGTGCCCCTTATATTACATAATGTCCTCTGTTATTTAATATACAGTGCCCCCTATAATTATATAATGTCCTCTCTTATTATAATATACAGTGCCCCCTATCATTACATAATGTCCTCTCATATTATAATATACAGTGCCCCTTATATTACATAATGTCCTCTGTTATTATAATATACAGTGCCCCTTATATTACATAATGTCCTCTGATATTATAATATACAGTGCCCCCTATCATTATATAATGTCCTCTGTTATTATAATATACAGTGCCCCTTATATTACATAATGTCTTCTGTTATTATAATATACAGTGCCCCCTATCATTACATAATGTCCTCTGTTATTATAATATACAGTGCCCCTTATATTACATAATGTCCTCTGTTATTATAATATACAGTGCCCCTTATATAACATAATGTCCTCTGTTATTATAATATACAGTGCCCCTTATATAACATAATGTCCTCTGTTATTATAATATACAGTGCCACTTATATTACATAATGTCCTCTGTTATTATAATATACAGTGCCCCCTATCATTACATAATGTCCTCTGTTATTATAATATACAGTGCCCCTTATATTACATAATGTCCTCTGTTATTATAATATACAGTGCCCCCTATCATTACATAATGTCCTCTGTTATTATAATATACAGTGCCCCTTATATTACATAATGTCCTCTGTTATTATAATATACAGTGCCCCTTATAATACATAATTTCCTCTGTTATTATAATATACAGTGCCCCCTATCATTATATAATGTCCTCTCTTATTATAATATACAGTGCCCCTATCAATACATAATGTCCTCTGTTATTATAATATACAGTGCCCCCTATCATTACATAATGTCCTCTGTTATTATAATATACAGTGCCCCTTATATTACATAATGTCCTATGTTATTATAATATACAGTGCCCCTTATATTACATAATGTCCTCTGTTATTATAATATACAGTGCCCCCTATCATTATATAATGTCCTCTGTTATTATAATATACAGTGCCCCTTATATTACATAATGTCTTCTGTTATTATAATATACAGTGCCCCTTATATTACATAATGTCTTCTGTTATTATAATATACAGTGCCCCGTATATTACATAATGTCCTCTGTTATTATAATACACAGTGCCCCTTATATTACATAATGTCCTCTGTTATTATAATATACAGTGCCCCCTATCATTATATAATGTCCTCTGTTATTATAATATACAGTGCCCTTTATATTACATAATGTCCTCTGTTATTATAATATACAGTGCCCCTTATATTACATAATGTCTTCTGTTATTATAATATACAGTGCCCCGTATATTACATAATGTCCTCTGTTATTATAATACACAGTGCCCCTTATATTACATAATGTCCTCTGTTATTATAATATACAGTGCCCCTTATATAACATAATGTCCTCTGTTATTATAATATACAGTGCCCCTTATATTACATAATGTCTTCTGTTATTATAATATACAGTGCCCCTTATATTACATAATGTCCTCTGTTATTATAATATACAGTGCCCCCTATCATTACATAATGTCCTCTGTAATTATAATATACAGTGCCCCCTATCATTACATAATGTCCTCTGTTATTATAATATACAGTGCCCCCTATCATTACATAATGTCCTCTGTTATTATAATATACAGTGCCCCCTATCATTACATAATGTCCTCTGTTATTATAATATACAGTGCCCCCTATCATTACATAATGTCCTCTGTTATTATAATATACAGTGCCCCTTATATTACATAATGTCCTCTGTTATTATAATATACAGTGCCCCCTATCATTACATAATGTCCTCTGTTATTATAATATACAGTGCCCCTTATAATACATAATTTCCTCTGTTATTATAATATACAGTGCCCCCTATCATTATATAATGTCCTGTCTTATTATAATATACAGTGCTCCTATCAATACATAATGTCCTCTGTTATTATAATATACAGTGCCCCCTATCATTACATAATGTCCTCTGTTATTATAATATACAGTGCCCCTTATATTGCATAATGTCCTCTGTTATTATAATATACAGTGCCCCCTATAATTATATAATGTCCTCTCTTATTATAATATACAGTGCCCCCTATCATTACATAATGTCCTCTCTTATTTTAATATACAGTGCCCCTTATATTACATAATGTCCTCTGTTATTATAATATACAGTGCCCCTTATACTACATAATGTCCTCTGATATTATAATATACAGTTCCCCCTATCATTATATAATGTCCTCTCTTATTATAATATACAGTGCCCCCTATCATTACATAATGTCCTCTGTTATTATAATATACAGTGCCACCTATCATTACATAATATCCTCTGTTATCATAATATACAGTGCCCCCTATCATTACATAATGTCCTCTGTTATTATAATATACAGTGCCCCTTATATTACATAATGTCCTCTGTTATTATAATATACAGTGCCCCCTATCATTACATAATGTCCTCTGTTATTATAATATACAGTGCCCCTTATAATACATAATTTCCTCTGTTATTATAATATACAGTGCCCCCTATCATTACATAATGTCCTCTGTTATTATAATATACAGTGCCCCTTATATTACATAATGTCCTCTGTTATTATAATATACAGTGCCCCTTATCATTACATAATGTCCTCTGTTATTATAATATACAGTGCCCCTTATAATACATAATTTCCTCTGTTATTATAATATACAGTGCCCCCTATCATTATATAATGTCCTCTCTTATTATAATATACAGTGCCCCTATCAATACATAATGTCCTCTGTTATTATAATATACAGTGCCCCCTATCATTACATAATGTCCTCTGTTATTATAATATACAGTGCCCCCTATCATTACATAATGTCCTCTGTAATTATAATATACGGTGCCACTTATATTACATAATGTCCTCTGTTATTATAATATACAGTGCCCCCTATCATTACATAATGTCCTCTGTTATTATAATATACAGTGCCCCCTATCATTACATAATGTCCTCTGTAATTATAATATACAGTGCCCCCTATCATTACATAATGTCCTCTGTTATTATAATATACAGTGCCCCCTATCATTACATAATGTCCTCTGTTATTATAATATACAGTGCCCCCTATCATTACATAATGTCCTCTGTTATTATAATATACAGTGCCCCTTATATTACATAATGTCCTCTGTTATTATAATATACAGTGCCCCCTATCATTACATAATGTCCTCTGTTATTATAATATACAGTGCCCCTTATAATACATAATTTCCTCTGTTATTATAATATACAGTGCCCCCTATCATTATATAATGTCCTGTCTTATTATAATATACAGTGCTCCTATCAATACATAATGTCCTCTGTTATTATAATATACAGTGCCCCCTATCATTACATAATGTCCTCTCTTATTATAATATACAGTGCCCCTTATATTGCATAATGTCCTCTGTTATTATAATATACAGTGCCCCCTATAATTATATAATGTCCTCTCTTATTATAATATACAGTGCCCCCTATCATTACATAATGTCCTCTCTTATTTTAATATACAGTGCCCCTTATATTACATAATGTCCTCTGTTATTATAATATACAGTGCCCCTTATACTACATAATGTCCTCTGATATTATAATATACAGTTCCCCCTATCATTATATAATGTCCTCTCTTATTATAATATACAGTGCCCCCTATCATTACATAATGTCCTCTGTTATTATAATATACAGTGCCACCTATCATTACATAATATCCTCTGTTATCATAATATACAGTGCCCCCTATCATTACATAATGTCCTCTGTTATTATAATATACAGTGCCCCCTATCATTACATAATGTCCTCTGTTATTATAATATACAGTGCCCCTTATATTACATAATGTCCTCTGTTATTATAATATACAGTGCCCCCTATCATTACATAATGAACTCTGTTATTATAATATACAGTGCCCCTTATATTACATAATGTCTTCTGTTATTAAAATATACAGTGCCCCCTATCATTACATAATGTCCTCTGATATTATAATATACAGTGCCCCCTATCATTATATAATGTCCTCTGTTATTATAATATACAGTGCCCTTTATATTACATAATGTCCTCTGTTATTATAATATACAGTGCTCCTTATATTACATAATGTCTTCTGTTATTATAATATACAGTGTCCCCTATCATTACATAATATCCTCTGTTATTATAATATACAGTGCCCCTTATATTACATAATGTCCTCTGTTATTATAATATACAGTGCCCCCTATCATTACATAATGACCTCTGTTATTGTAATATACAGTGCCCCTTATATTACATAATGTCCTCTATTATTATAATATACAGTGCCCCCTATCATTATATAATGTCCTCTCTTATTATAATATACAGTGCCCCCAATCATTACATAATGTCCTCTGTTATTATAATATACAGTGCCCCCTATCATTACATAATGTCCTCTGTTATTATAATATACAGTGCCCCTTATATTACATAATGTCCTCTGTTATTATAATATAAAGTGCCCCTTATATTACATAATGTCCTCTGTTATTATAATATACAGTGCCCCCTATCATTATATAATGTCCTCTTTTATTATAATATACAGTGCCCCTATCAATACATAATGTCCTCTGTTATTATAATATACAGTGCCCCCTATCATTACATAATGTCCTCTGATATTATAATATACAGTGCCCCCTATCATTATATAATGTCCTCTGTTATTATAATATACAGTGCCCCTTATATTACATAATGTCCTCTGTTATTATAATATACAGTGCCCCCTATCATTATATAATGTCCTCTCTTATTATAATATACAGTGTCCCCTATCATTACATAATATCCTCTGTTATTATAATATACAGTGCCCCTTATATTACATAATGTCCTCTGTTATTATAATATACAGTGCCCCTTATATTACATAATGTCCTCTGTTATTATAATATACAGTGCCCCCTATCATTACATAATGTCCTCTGTTATTATAATATACAGTGCCCCTTATATTACATAATGTCCTCTCTTATTATAATATACAGTGCCCCCTATCATTATATAATGTCATCTCTTATTATAATATACAGTGCCCCCTATCATTACATAATGTCCTCTGTTATTATAATATACAGTGCCCCTTATATTACATAATGTCCTCTATTATTATAATATATAGTGCCCCCAATTAATACATAATGTCCTCTGTTATTATAATATACAGTGCCCCCTATCATTACATAATGTCCTCTGTTATTATAATATACAGTGCCCCTTATATTACATAATGTCCTCTGTTATTATAATATACAGTGTCCCCTATAATTATATAATGTCCTCTCTTATTATAATATACAGTGCCCCCTATCATTACATAATGTCCTCTCTTATTATAATATACAGTGCCCCTTATATTACATAATGTCCTCTGTTATTATAATATACAGTGCCCCCTATAATTACATAATGTCCTCTGTTATTATAATATACAGAGCCCCCTATCATTACATAATGTCCTCTGTTATTATAATATACAGTGCCTCTTATATTAAATAATGTCCTCTGTTATTATAATATACAGTGCCCCCAATCATTACATAATGTCCTCTGTTATTATAATATACAGTGCCTCCTATCATTACATAATGTCCTCTGTTATAATAATATACAGTGCCCCTTATATTACATAATGTCCTCTGTTATTATAATATAAAGTGCCCCTTATATTACATAATGTCCTCGGTTATTATAATATACAGTGCCCCCTATCATTATATAATGTCCTCTTTTATTATAATATACAGTGCCCCTATCAATACATAATGTCCTCTGTTATTATAATATACAGTGCCCCCTATCATTACATAATGTCCTCTGATATTATAATATACAGTGCCCCCTATCATTATATAATGTCCTCTGTTATTATAATATACAGTGCCCTTTATATTACATAATGTCCTCTGTTATTATAATATACAGTGCCCCTTATATTACATAATGTCTTCTGTTATTATAATATACAGTGCCCCTTATATTACATAATGTCCTCTGTTATTATAATATACAGTGCCCCTTATATTACATAATGTCCTCTGTTATTATAATATACAGTGCCCCTTATATAACATAATGTCATCTGTTATTATAATATACAGTGCCACTTATATTACATAATGTCCTCTGTTATTATAATATACAGTGCCCCCTATCATTACATAATGTCCTCTGTTATCATAATATACAGTGCCCCCTATCATTACATAATGTCCTCTGTTATTATAATATACAGTGCCCCTTATATTACATAATGTCCTCTGTTATTATAATATACAGTGCCCCCTATCATTACATAATGTCCTCTCTTATTATAATATACAGTGCCCCTTATATTACATAATGTCCTCTGATATTATAATATACAGTGCCCCTTATATTACATAATGTCCTCTGTTATTATAATATACAGTGCCCCTTATATTACATAATGTCCTCTGTTATTATAATATACAGTGCCCATTATCATTACATAATGTCCTCTGTTATTATAATATACAGTGCCCCATATATTACATAATGTCCTCTGTTATTATAATATACAGTGCCCCTTATATTACATAATGTCCTCTGTTATTATAATATACAGTGCCCCTTATATTACATAATGTCCTCTGTTATTATAATATACAGTGCCCCTTATATTACATAATGTCCTCTATTATTATAATATACAGTGCCCCCTATCATTATATAATGTCCTCTCTTATTATAATATACAGTGTCCCCTATCATTACATAATATCCTCTGTTATTATAATATACAGTGCCCCTTATATTACATAATGTCCTCTGTTATTATAATATACAGTGCCCCCTATCATTACATAATGTCCTCTGTTATTATAATATACAGTGCCCCTTATATTACATAATGTCCTCTATTATTATAATATACAGTGCCCCCTATCATTATATAATGTCCTCTCTTATTATAATATACAGTGCCCCCAATCATTACATAATGTCCTCTGTTATTATAATATACAGTGCCCCCTATCATTACATAATGTCCTCTGTTATTATAATATACAGTGCCCCTTATATTACATAATGTCCTCTGTTATTATAATATAAAGTGCCCCTTATGTTACATAATGACCTCTTTTATTATAATATACAGTGCCCCCTATCATTACATAATGTCCTCTGTTATTATAATATACACTGCCCCCTATCATTACATAATGTCCTCTGTTATTATAATATACAGTGCCCCTTATATTACATAATGTCCTCTATTATTATAATATACAGTGCCCCCAATTAATACATAATGTCCTCTGTTATTATAATATACAGTGCCCCCTATCATTACATAATGTCCTCTGTTATTATAATATACAGTGCCCCTTATATTACATAATGTCATCTGTTATTATAATATACAGTGCCCCCTATAATTACATAATGTCCTCTCTTATTATAATATACAGTGCCCCTTATATTACATGATGTCCTCTGATATTATAATATACAGTGCCCCCTATCATTATATAATGTCCTCTCTTATTATAATATACAGTGCCCCTTATATTACATAATGTCCTCTGTTATTATAAAATACAGTGCCCCCTATCATTACATAATGTCCTCTGTTATTATAATATACAGTGCCCCTTATATTACATAATGTCCTCTATTATTATAATATATAGTGCCCCCAATTAATACATAATGTCCTCTGTTATTATAATATACAGTGCCCCCTATCATTACATAATGTCCTCTGTTATTATAATATACAGTGCCCCTTATATTACATAATGTCCTCTGTTATTATAATATACAGTGTCCCCTATAATTATATAATGTCCTCTCTTATTATAATATACAGTGCCCCCTATCATTACATAATGTCCTCTCTTATTATAATATACAGTGCCCCTTATATTACATAATGTCCTCTGTTATTATAATATACAGTGCCCCCTATAATTACATAATGTCCTCTGTTATTATAATATACAGAGCCCCCTATCATTACATAATGTCCTCTGTTATTATAATATACAGTGCCTCTTATATTAAATAATGTCCTCTGTTATTATAATATACAGTGCCCCCAATCATTACATAATGTCCTCTGTTATTATAATATACAGTGCCTCCTATCATTACATAATGTCCTCTGTTATAATAATATACAGTGCCCCTTATATTACATAATGTCCTCTGTTATTATAATATAAAGTGCCCCTTATATTACATAATGTCCTCGGTTATTATAATATACAGTGCCCCCTATCATTATATAATGTCCTCTTTTATTATAATATACAGTGCCCCTATCAATACATAATGTCCTCTGTTATTATAATATACAGTGCCCCCTATCATTACATAATGTCCTCTGATATTATAATATACAGTGCCCCCTATCATTATATAATGTCCTCTGTTATTATAATATACAGTGCCCTTTATATTACATAATGTCCTCTGTTATTATAATATACAGTGCCCCTTATATTACATAATGTCTTCTGTTATTATAATATACAGTGCCCCTTATATTACATAATGTCCTCTGTTATTATAATATACAGTGCCCCTTATATTACATAATGTCCTCTGTTATTATAATATACAGTGCCCCTTATATAACATAATGTCATCTGTTATTATAATATACAGTGCCACTTATATTACATAATGTCCTCTGTTATTATAATATACAGTGCCCCCTATCATTACATAATGTCCTCTGTTATCATAATATACAGTGCCCCCTATCATTACATAATGTCCTCTGTTATTATAATATACAGTGCCCCTTATATTACATAATGTCCTCTGTTATTATAATATACAGTGCCCCCTATCATTACATAATGTCCTCTCTTATTATAATATACAGTGCCCCTTATATTACATAATGTCCTCTGATATTATAATATACAGTGCCCCTTATATTACATAATGTCCTCTGTTATTATAATATACAGTGCCCCTTATATTACATAATGTCCTCTGTTATTATAATATACAGTGCCCATTATCATTACATAATGTCCTCTGTTATTATAATATACAGTGCCCCATATATTACATAATGTCCTCTGTTATTATAATATACAGTGCCCCTTATATTACATAATGTCCTCTGTTATTATAATATACAGTGCCCCTTATATTACATAATGTCCTCTGTTATTATAATATACAGTGCCCCTTATATTACATAATGTCCTCTATTATTATAATATACAGTGCCCCCTATCATTATATAATGTCCTCTCTTATTATAATATACAGTGTCCCCTATCATTACATAATATCCTCTGTTATTATAATATACAGTGCCCCTTATATTACATAATGTCCTCTGTTATTATAATATACAGTGCCCCCTATCATTACATAATGTCCTCTGTTATTATAATATACAGTGCCCCTTATATTACATAATGTCCTCTATTATTATAATATACAGTGCCCCCTATCATTATATAATGTCCTCTCTTATTATAATATACAGTGCCCCCAATCATTACATAATGTCCTCTGTTATTATAATATACAGTGCCCCCTATCATTACATAATGTCCTCTGTTATTATAATATACAGTGCCCCTTATATTACATAATGTCCTCTGTTATTATAATATAAAGTGCCCCTTATGTTACATAATGACCTCTTTTATTATAATATACAGTGCCCCCTATCATTACATAATGTCCTCTGTTATTATAATATACACTGCCCCCTATCATTACATAATGTCCTCTGTTATTATAATATACAGTGCCCCTTATATTACATAATGTCATCTGTTATTATAATATACAGTGCCCCCTATAATTACATAATGTCCTCTCTTATTATAATATACAGTGCCCCTTATATTACATGATGTCCTCTGATATTATAATATACAGTGCCCCCTATCATTATATAATGTCCTCTCTTATTATAATATACAGTGCCCCTTATATTACATAATGTCCTCTGTTATTATAAAATACAGTGCCCCCTATCATTACATAATGTCCTCTGTTATTATAATATACAGTGCCCCTTATATTACATAATGTCCTCTGTTATTATAATATACAGTGCCCCTTATATTACATAATGTCCTCTGTTATTATAATATACAGTGCCCCCTATCATTACATAATGTCCTCTGTTATTATAATATACAGTGCCCCTTATATTACATAATGTCCTCTGTTATTATAATATACAGTGCCCCCTATCATTATATAATGTCCTCTCTTATTATAATATACAGTGCCCCTTATATTACATAATGTCCTCTATTATTATAATATACAGTGCCCCCAATTAATACATAATGTCCTCTGTTATTATAATATACAGTGCCCCCTATCATTACATAATGTCCTCTGTTATTATAATATACAGTGCCCCTTATATTACATAATGTCCTCTATTATTATAATATACAGTGCCCCTTATATTACATAATGTCCTCTGATATTATAATATACAGTGCCCCCTATCATTATATAATGTCCTCTGTTATTATAATATACAGTGCCCCTTATATTACATAATGTCCTCTGATATTATAATATACAGTGCCCCTTATATTACATAATGTCCTCTGTTATTATAATATACAGTGCCCCTTATATTACATAATGTCCTCTGTTATTATAATATACAGTGCCCCTTATATAACATAATGTCTTCTGTTATTATAATATACAGTGCCCCTTATATTACATAATGTCCTCTGTTATTATAATATACAGTGCCCCTTATATTACATAATGTCCTCTGTTATTATAATATACAGTGCCACTTATATTACATAATGTCCTCTGTTATTATAATATACAGTGCCCCCTATCATTACATAATGTCCTCTGTTATTATAATATACAGTGCCCCCTATCATTACATAATGTCCTCTGTTATTATAATATACAGTGCCCCTTATATTACATAATGTCCTCTGTTATTATAATATACAGTGCCCCCTATCATTACATAATGTCCTCTCTTATTATAATATACAGTGCCCCTTATATTACATAATGTCCTCTGATATTATAATATACAGTGCCCCTTATATTACATAATGTCCTCTGTTATTATAATATACAGTGCCCCTTATATTACATAATGTCCTCTGTTATTATAATATACAGTGCCCATTATCATTACATAATGTCCTCTGTTATTATAATGTACAGTGCCCCTTATATTACATAATGTCCTCTGTTATTATAATATACAGTGCCCCTTATATTACATAATGTCCTCTGTTATTATAATATACAGTGCCCCTTATATTACATAATGTCCTCTGTTATTATAATATACAGTGCCCCTTATATTACATAATGTCCTCTATTATTATAATATACAGTGCCCCCTATCATTATATAATGTCCTCTCTTATTATAATATACAGTGTCCCCTATCATTACATAATATCCTCTGTTATTATAATATACAGTGCCCCTTATATTACATAATGTCCTCTGTTATTATAATATACAGTGCCCCCTATCATTACATAATGTCCTCTGTTATTATAATATACAGTGCCCCCTATCATTACATAATGTCCTCTGTTATTATAATATACAGTGCCCCTTATATTACATAATGTCCTCTGTTAATATAATATAAAGTGCCCCTTATGTTACATAATGACCTCTGTTATTATAATATACAGTGCCCCCTATCATTACATAATGTCCTCTGTTATTATAATATACACTGCCCCCTATCATTACATAATGTCCTCTGTTATTATAATATACAGTGCCCCTTATATTACATAATGTCCTCTATTATTATAATATACAGTGCCCCCAATTAATACATAATGTCCTCTGTTATTATAATATACAGTGCCCCCTATCATTACATAATATCCTCTGTTATTATAATATACAGTGCCCCTTATATTACATAATGTCATCTGTTATTATAATATACAGTGCCCCCTATAATTACATAATGTCCTCTCTTATTATAATATACAGTGCCCCTTATATTACATGATGTCCTCTGATATTATAATATACAGTGCCCCCTATCATTATATAATGTCCTCTGTTATTATAATATACAGTGCCCCTTATATTACATAATGTCCTCTGTTATTATAAAATACAGTGCCCCCTATTATTACATAATGTCCTCTGTTATTATAATATACAGTGCCCCTTATATTACATAATGTCCTCTGTTATTATAATATACAGTGCCCCTTATATTACATAATGTCCTCTGTTATTATAATATACAGTGCCCCCTATCATTATATAATGTCCTCTCTTATTATAATATACAGTGCCCCTTATATTACATAATGTCCTCTATTATTATAATATACAGTGCCCCCAATTAATACATAATGTCCTCTGTTATTATAATATACAGTGCCCCCTATCATTACATAATGTCCTCTGTTATTATAATATACAGTGCCCCTTATATTACATAATGTCCTCTATTATTATAATATACAGTGCCCCTTATATTACATAATGTCCTCTGATATTATAATATTCAGTGCCCCCTATCATTATATAATGTCCTCTTTTATTATAATATACAGTGCCCCTTATATTACATAATGTCCTCTGTTATTATAATATACAGTGCCCCTTATATTACATAATGTCCTCTGTTATTATAATATACAGTGCCCCTTATATTACATAATGTCCTCTGTTATTATAATATACAGTGCCCCTTATATAACATAATGTCCTCTGTTATTATAATATACAGTGCCACTTATATTACATAATGTCCTCTGTTATTATAATATACAGTGCCCCCTATCATTACATAATGTCCTCTGTTATTATAATATACAGTGCCCCCTATCATTACATAATGTCCTCTGTTATTATAATATACAGTGCCCCTTATATTACATAATGTCCTCTGTTATTATAATATACAGTGCCCCCTATCATTACATAATGTCCTCTGTTATTATAATATACAGTGCCCCCTATCATTACATAATGTCCTCTGTTATTATAATATACAGTGCCCCTTATATTACATAATGTCCTCTGTTATTATAATATACAGTGCCCCTTATATTACATAATGTCCTCTGTTATTATAATATACAGTGTCCCCTATCATTACATAATATCCTCTGTTATTATAATATACAGTGCCCCTTATATTACATAATGTCCTCTGTTATTATAATATACAGAGCCCCCTATCATTACATAATGTCCTCTGTTATTATAATATACAGTGCCCCTTATATTACATAATGTCCTCTGTTATTATAATATACAGTGCCCCCAAACATTACATAATGTCCTCTGTTATTATAATATACAGTGCCTCCTATCATTACATAATGTCCTCTGTTATTATAATATACAGTGCCCCTTATATTACATAATGTCCTCTGTTATTATAATATAAAGTGCCCCTTATATTACATAATGTCCTCTGTTATTATAATATACAGTGCCCCCTATCATTATATAATGTCCTCTTTTATTATAATATACAGTGCCCCTATCAATACATAATGTCCTCTGTTATTATAATATACAGTGCCCCCTATCATTACATAATGTCCTCTGATATTATAATATACAGTGCCCCCTATCATTATATAATGTCCTCTGTTATTATAATATACAGTGCCCCTTATATTACATAATGTCCTCTGTTATTATAATATACAGTGCCCCCTATCATTATATAATGTCCTCTCTTATTATAATATACAGTGTCCCCTATCATTACATAATATCCTCTGTTATTATAATATACAGTGCCCCTTATATTACATAATGTCCTCTGTTATTATAATATACAGTGCCCCTTATATTACATAATGTCCTCTGTTATTATAATATACAGTGCCCCCTATCATTACATAATGTCCTCTGTTATTATAATATACAGTGCCCCTTATATTACATAATGTCCTCTCTTATTATAATATACAGTGCCCCCTATCATTATATAATGTCATCTCTTATTATAATATACAGTGCCCCCTATCATTACATAATGTCCTCTGTTATTATAATATACAGTGCCCCTTATATTACATAATGTCCTCTATTATTATAATATATAGTGCCCCAATTAATACATAATGTCCTCTGTTATTATAATATACAGTGCCCCCTATCATTACATAATGTCCTCTGTTATTATAATATACAGTGCCCCTTATATTACATAATGTCCTCTGTTATTATAATATACAGTGTCCCCTATAATTATATAATGTCCTCTCTTATTATAATATACAGTGCCCCCTATCATTACATAATGTCCTCTCTTATTATAATATACAGTGCCCCTTATATTACATAATGTCCTCTGTTATTATAATATACAGTGCCCCCTATAATTACATAATGTCCTCTGTTATTATAATATACAGAGCCCCCTATCATTACATAATGTCCTCTGTTATTATAATATACAGTGCCTCTTATATTAAATAATGTCCTCTGTTATTATAATATACAGTGCCCCCAATCATTACATAATGTCCTCTGTTATTATAATATACAGTGCCCCTTATATTACATAATGTCCTCTCTTATTATAATATACAGTGCCCCCTATCATTATATAATGTCATCTCTTATTATAATATACAGTGCCCCCTATCATTACATAATGTCCTCTGTTATTATAATATACAGTGCCCCTTATATTACATAATGTCCTCTATTATTATAATATATAGTGCCCCCAATTAATACATAATGTCCTCTGTTATTATAATATACAGTGCCCCCTATCATTACATAATGTCCTCTGTTATTATAATATACAGTGCCCCTTATATTACATAATGTCCTCTGTTATTATAATATACAGTGTCCCCTATAATTATATAATGTCCTCTCTTATTATAATATACAGTGCCCCCTATCATTACATAATGTCCTCTCTTTTTATAATATACAGTGCCCCTTATATTACATAATGTCCTCTGTTATTATAATATACAGTGCCCCCTATAATTACATAATGTCCTCTGTTATTATAATATACAGAGCCCCCTATCATTACATAATGTCCTCTGTTATTATAATATACAGTGCCTCTTATATTAAATAATGTCCTCTGTTATTATAATATACAGTGCCCCCAATCATTACATAATGTCCTCTGTTATTATAATATACAGTGCCTCCTATCATTACATAATGTCCTCTGTTATAATAATATACAGTGCCCCTTATATTACATAATGTCCTCTGTTATTATAATATAAAGTGCCCCTTATATTACATAATGTCCTCGGTTATTATAATATACAGTGCCCCCTATCATTATATAATGTCCTCTTTTATTATAATATACAGTGCCCCTATCAATACATAATGTCCTCTGTTATTATAATATACAGTGCCCCCTATCATTACATAATGTCCTCTGATATTATAATATACAGTGCCCCCTATCATTATATAATGTCCTCTGTTATTATAATATACAGTGCCCTTTATATTACATAATGTCCTCTGTTATTATAATATACAGTGCCCCTTATATTACATAATGTCTTCTGTTATTATAATATACAGTGCCCCTTATATTACATAATGTCCTCTGTTATTATAATATACAGTGCCCCTTATATTACATAATGTCCTCTGTTATTATAATATACAGTGCCCCTTATATAACATAATGTCATCTGTTATTATAATATACAGTGCCACTTATATTACATAATGTCCTCTGTTATTATAATATACAGTGCCCCCTATCATTACATAATGTCCTCTGTTATCATAATATACAGTGCCCCCTATCATTACATAATGTCCTCTGTTATTATAATATACAGTGCCCCTTATATTACATAATGTCCTCTGTTATTATAATATACAGTGCCCCCTATCATTACATAATGTCCTCTCTTATTATAATATACAGTGCCCCTTATATTACATAATGTCCTCTGATATTATAATATACAGTGCCCCTTATATTACATAATGTCCTCTGTTATTATAATATACAGTGCCCCTTATATTACATAATGTCCTCTGTTATTATAATATACAGTGCCCATTATCATTACATAATGTCCTCTGTTATTATAATATACAGTGCCCCATATATTACATAATGTCCTCTGTTATTATAATATACAGTGCCCCTTATATTACATAATGTCCTCTGTTATTATAATATACAGTGCCCCTTATATTACATAATGTCCTCTGTTATTATAATATACAGTGCCCCTTATATTACATAATGTCCTCTATTATTATAATATACAGTGCCCCCTATCATTATATAATGTCCTCTCTTATTATAATATACAGTGTCCCCTATCATTACATAATATCCTCTGTTATTATAATATACAGTGCCCCTTATATTACATAATGTCCTCTGTTATTATAATATACAGTGCCCCCTATCATTACATAATGTCCTCTGTTATTATAATATACAGTGCCCCTTATATTACATAATGTCCTCTATTATTATAATATACAGTGCCCCCTATCATTATATAATGTCCTCTCTTATTATAATATACAGTGCCCCCAATCATTACATAATGTCCTCTGTTATTATAATATACAGTGCCCCCTATCATTACATAATGTCCTCTGTTATTATAATATACAGTGCCCCTTATATTACATAATGTCCTCTCTTATTATAATATACAGTGCCCCCTATCATTATATAATGTCATCTCTTATTATAATATACAGTGCCCCCTATCATTACATAATGTCCTCTGTTATTATAATATACAGTGCCCCTTATATTACATAATGTCCTCTATTATTATAATATATAGTGCCCCCAATTAATACATAATGTCCTCTGTTATTATAATATACAGTGCCCCCTATCATTACATAATGTCCTCTGTTATTATAATATACAGTGCCCCTTATATTACATAATGTCCTCTGTTATTATAATATACAGTGTCCCCTATAATTATATAATGTCCTCTCTTATTATAATATACAGTGCCCCCTATCATTACATAATGTCCTCTCTTATTATAATATACAGTGCCCCTTATATTACATAATGTCCTCTGTTATTATAATATACAGTGCCCCCTATAATTACATAATGTCCTCTGTTATTATAATATACAGAGCCCCCTATCATTACATAATGTCCTCTGTTATTATAATATACAGTGCCTCTTATATTAAATAATGTCCTCTGTTATTATAATATACAGTGCCCCCAATCATTACATAATGTCCTCTGTTATTATAATATACAGTGCCCCTTATATTACATAATGTCCTCTCTTATTATAATATACAGTGCCCCCTATCATTATATAATGTCATCTCTTATTATAATATACAGTGCCCCCTATCATTACATAATGTCCTCTGTTATTATAATATACAGTGCCCCTTATATTACATAATGTCCTCTATTATTATAATATATAGTGCCCCCAATTAATACATAATGTCCTCTGTTATTATAATATACAGTGCCCCCTATCATTACATAATGTCCTCTGTTATTATAATATACAGTGCCCCTTATATTACATAATGTCCTCTGTTATTATAATATACAGTGTCCCCTATAATTATATAATGTCCTCTCTTATTATAATATACAGTGCCCCCTATCATTACATAATGTCCTCTCTTATTATAATATACAGTGCCCCTTATATTACATAATGTCCTCTGTTATTATAATATACAGTGCCCCCTATAATTACATAATGTCCTCTGTTATTATAATATACAGAGTCCCCTACCATTACATAATGTCCTCTGTTATTATAATATACAGTGCCTCTTATATTAAATAATGTCCTCTGTTATTATAATATACAGTGCCCCCAATCATTACATAATGTCCTCTGTTATTATAATATACAGTGCCTCCTATCATTACATAATGTCCTCTGTTATAATAATATACAGTGCCCCTTATATTACATAATGTCCTCTGTTATTATAATATAAAGTGCCCCTTATATTACATAATGTCCTCGGTTATTATAATATACAGTGCCCCCTATCATTATATAATGTCCTCTTTTATTATAATATACAGTGCCCCTATCAATACATAATGTCCTCTGTTATTATAATATACAGTGCCCCCTATCATTACATAATGTCCTCTGATATTATAATATACAGTGCCCCCTATCATTATATAATGTCCTCTGTTATTATAATATACAGTGCCCTTTATATTACATAATGTCCTCTGTTATTATAATATACAGTGCCCCTTATATTACATAATGTCTTCTGTTATTATAATATACAGTGCCCCTTATATTACATAATGTCCTCTGTTATTATAATATACAGTGCCCCTTATATTACATAATGTCCTCTGTTATTATAATATACAGTGCCCCTTATATAACATAATGTCATCTGTTATTATAATATACAGTGCCACTTATATTACATAATGTCCTCTGTTATTATAATATACAGTGCCCCCTATCATTACATAATGTCCTCTGTTATCATAATATACAGTGCCCCCTATCATTACATAATGTCCTCTGTTATTATAATATACAGTGCCCCTTATATTACATAATGTCCTCTGTTATTATAATATACAGTGCCCCCTATCATTACATAATGTCCTCTCTTATTATAATATACAGTGCCCCTTATATTACATAATGTCCTCTGATATTATAATATACAGTGCCCCTTATATTACATAATGTCCTCTGTTATTATAATATACAGTGCCCCTTATATTACATAATGTCCTCTGTTATTATAATATACAGTGCCCATTATCATTACATAATGTCCTCTGTTATTATAATATACAGTGCCCCATATATTACATAATGTCCTCTGTTATTATAATATACAGTGCCCCTTATATTACATAATGTCCTCTGTTATTATAATATACAGTGCCCCTTATATTACATAATGTCCTCTGTTATTATAATATACAGTGCCCCTTATATTACATAATGTCCTCTATTATTATAATATACAGTGCCCCCTATCATTATATAATGTCCTCTCTTATTATAATATACAGTGTCCCCTATCATTACATAATATCCTCTGTTATTATAATATACAGTGCCCCTTATATTACATAATGTCCTCTGTTATTATAATATACAGTGCCCCCTATCATTACATAATGTCCTCTGTTATTATAATATACAGTGCCCCTTATATTACATAATGTCCTCTATTATTATAATATACAGTGCCCCCTATCATTATATAATGTCCTCTCTTATTATAATATACAGTGCCCCCAATCATTACATAATGTCCTCTGTTATTATAATATACAGTGCCCCCTATCATTACATAATGTCCTCTGTTATTATAATATACAGTGCCCCTTATATTACATAATGTCCTCTGTTATTATAATATAAAGTGCCCCTTATGTTACATAATGACCTCTTTTATTATAATATACAGTGCCCCCTATCATTACATAATGTCCTCTGTTATTATAATATACACTGCCCCCTATCATTACATAATGTCCTCTGTTATTATAATATACAGTGCCCCTTATATTACATAATGTCCTCTATTATTATAATATACAGTGCCCCCAATTAATACATAATGTCCTCTGTTATTATAATATAAAGTGCCCCCTATCATTACATAATGTCCTCTGTTATTATAATATACAGTGCCCCTTATATTACATAATGTCATCTGTTATTATAATATACAGTGCCCCCTATAATTACATAATGTCCTCTCTTATTATAATATACAGTGCCCCTTATATTACATGATGTCCTCTGATATTATAATATACAGTGCCCCCTATCATTATATAATGTCCTCTCTTATTATAATATACAGTGCCCCTTATATTACATAATGTCCTCTGTTATTATAAAATACAGTGCCCCCTATCATTACATAATGTCCTCTGTTATTATAATATACAGTGCCCCTTATATTACATAATGTCCTCTGTTATTATAATATACAGTGCCCCTTATATTACATAATGTCCTCTGTTATTATAATATACAGTGCCCCCTATCATTACATAATGTCCTCTGTTATTATAATATACAGTGCCCCTTATATTACATAATGTCCTCTGTTATTATAATATACAGTGCCCCCTATCATTATATAATGTCCTCTCTTATTATAATATACAGTGCCCCTTATATTACATAATGTCCTCTATTATTATAATATACAGTGCCCCCAATTAATACATAATGTCCTCTGTTATTATAATATACAGTGCCCCCTATCATTACATAATGTCCTCTGTTATTATAATATACAGTGCCCCTTATATTACATAATGTCCTCTATTATTATAATATACAGTGCCCCTTATATTACATAATGTCCTCTGATATTATAATATACAGTGCCCCCTATCATTATATAATGTCCTCTGTTATTATAATATACAGTGCCCCTTATATTACATAATGTCCTCTGTTATTATAATATACAGTGCCCCTTATATTACATAATGTCCTCTGTTATTATAATATACAGTGCCCCTTATATTACATAATGTCCTCTGTTATTATAATATACAGTGCCCCTTATATAACATAATGTCTTCTGTTATTATAATATACAGTGCCCCTTATATTACATAATGTCCTCTGTTATTATAATATACAGTGCCCCTTATATTACATAATGTCCTCTGTTATTATAATATACAGTGCCACTTATATTACATAATGTCCTCTGTTATTATAATATACAGTGCCCCCTATCATTACATAATGTCCTCTGTTATTATAATATACAGTGCCCCCTATCATTACATAATGTCCTCTGTTATTATAATATACAGTGCCCCTTATATTACATAATGTCCTCTGTTATTATAATATACAGTGCCCCCTATCATTACATAATGTCCTCTCTTATTATAATATACAGTGCCCCTTATATTACATAATGTCCTCTGATATTATAATATACAGTGCCCCTTATATTACATAATGTCCTCTGTTATTATAATATACAGTGCCCCTTATATTACATAATGTCCTCTGTTATTATAATATACAGTGCCCATTATCATTACATAATGTCCTCTGTTATTATAATGTACAGTGCCCCTTATATTACATAATGTCCTCTGTTATTATAATATACAGTGCCCCTTATATTACATAATGTCCTCTGTTATTATAATATACAGTGCCCCTTATATTACATAATGTCCTCTGTTATTATAATATACAGTGCCCCTTATATTACATAATGTCCTCTATTATTATAATATACAGTGCCCCCTATCATTATATAATGTCCTCTCTTATTATAATATACAGTGTCCCCTATCATTACATAATATCCTCTGTTATTATAATATACAGTGCCCCTTATATTACATAATGTCCTCTGTTATTATAATATACAGTGCCCCCTATCATTACATAATGTCCTCTGTTATTATAATATACAGTGCCCCTTATATTACATAATGTCCTCTATTATTATAATATACAGTGCCCCCTATCATTATATAATGTCCTCTCTTATTATAATATACAGTGCCCCCAATCATTACATAATGTCCTCTGTTATTATAATATACAGTGCCCCCTATCATTACATAATGTCCTCTGTTATTATAATATACAGTGCCCCTTATATTACATAATGTCCTCTGTTAATATAATATAAAGTGCCCCTTATGTTACATAATGACCTCTGTTATTATAATATACAGTGCCCCCTATCATTACATAATGTCCTCTGTTATTATAATATACACTGCCCCCTATCATTACATAATGTCCTCTGTTATTATAATATACAGTGCCCCTTATATTACATAATGTCCTCTATTATTATAATATACAGTGCCCCCAATTAATACATAATGTCCTCTGTTATTATAATATACAGTGCCCCCTATCATTACATAATATCCTCTGTTATTATAATATACAGTGCCCCTTATATTACATAATGTCATCTGTTATTATAATATACAGTGCCCCCTATAATTACATAATGTCCTCTCTTATTATAATATACAGTGCCCCTTATATTACATGAT